>NC_142187.1:24925462-25230648 GCF_026936395.1 Plectropomus leopardus | reverse complement strand
AAAGTTTTGATTGTTTTGAGTGTTTTTTTTTTTCAAACTTGACACAGTCAGGATTCACTTGTGGTCCATTCAGATTGGACATGGACCCACCAGTTGGGAATCAGTGGTGTAGACTACAAAAGTAAATGCAAGCTGTTTTTCCAGTTTTTTTGTGTGTGTGTAGTGTTACCTCTTTAAGCTGTCTTTACAACATAAAATATTTGAGAGGATCCATCTTGAGGTTTGTTTTCCATTCAGAGAGTAGAAGTTAGTTAGATTAGCTTAATAACAGTAGCGGTGATTTTCTGCACACTTAGTGCTGTGATTATCCTGCATTATACAAAGGAGGAGGTCTAGCAGTCATTAGCTTTCTTTGATGGGTCCAGTTATTGTGTTGGCAAATGACCAGACTGTCAAAACTCACCGCAATGGGTACTCTAATCCACTTATGTTAGTAATTCCTTCATTAACTTGAGACAGATGGGGCAAGGCAATGGCTTACAGCTAACAATGTCTGTCCCAAACCATGGATGCAAAAAGAAGGCGGGGCCATGCTCATTCCTATTAAAGTTGCTAAGTGGTGCATTAAGCCCAAAACTTTTGACTTCCCGGGTATACAATTACATTGATCTTCTTCACAGTTGGTCCATAGAGTAGGTGTTCTAGAGGCCTCTTACAGCCAAAATGGCTAACTTTCAGTTTAGCCCTCTGCTAACCTGAATAGGGATTAAATGATTTTATTGTGCGGCTTTTTGAAATGTTATGAGATTGAATGGATCAAATCCAAATAGTAAAAAGGGTCATTTCACAGGTGTTGTGATGCTCAAAACACTGTATCCACTGACTTATAGACATTGTTTTTACCATGTAGGTATGAAGAAAGTCTTTTAGAGCCCCATGACATCACATGACAGACCCAGAAGTTGTAATTCCTCAGTTTGGCCACTAGCTCAGATTGGCTTCAAAACTCAGCCCTGCCTCCCTGCACGTCTGGCCCCGAGAACAGCACCTGCCCATGAAGATGTACACAAATAACATTTAGTATCAAAATCATGAGTCTGTGCCCAACCGGGGCTACAGCTAATGATTTTTTTCCATTACTAATTAAAATATTTTCACAATTAATTCATTATTACTTTAACTTCTATAATTGTCAAATAAAATTGTGATACACGCTCATCACAATTTCCCTCAGCTCAAAGTGACATCTTCAGACTACCATACATTTACTACATTATATATCATTTACTG
Source organism: Plectropomus leopardus (assembly GCF_026936395.1). Lineage (NCBI taxonomy): Eukaryota > Metazoa > Chordata > Actinopteri > Perciformes > Serranidae > Plectropomus > Plectropomus leopardus. The sequence goes on along the minus strand of NC_142187.1, from coordinate 25,229,418 downwards.
GATGTCTAAGAAAAACAGTAAATTCTCACATTTAAGAAGCTAGAACCAAGGTTTGGCATTTTGCTTAAAAAATGACTGATTGATTGATTATAGTTGGCAATTTATTTTGTTTTGATAGAAAAATCTATTAATCAACTTCTCATTGTAGCTCTATGCCAAAAATGTTAATAAAAAAATAAACAATAAGGAGATGTGTGAATGAGTGTTTGTGTTTTGTGTAAATGTTAAATGTGAAAATAATGTGAATAAATATAATTTATAATTTTTTTCCATACCCCTCAGGCTTGTTGTTTCAAAGCTGCATATGAAAAATCTTCAGAATATCTGAGTCTAGTCAATAGATATTCGCCACTGCAGAGAAAAAGCAGAAAATTGTGATCTCTGCGCCTCATCAGGGCCCACCTTCTGTCAACAGGACAAGCAGCGAAATGCTAAATGGGGCCCAATCAGAATAAGACTGCAGTTGCTTCACATTCAGTACAAAGGTAGTCAGCTGGGACCCATTACTGCATGAGCGCCATTTACCAAATCAAGACATATTGTGTTGTTGTCAGTTATGTATCTTAATGAGATACATAAAAGCAGTAAATATAGCACTATGCCATTCAACAGACCGTGAGAAATATGTAGGAGTATGATGTCCTTGAGCATAGAGATTTTGTGAAAGCCAGTTTAATAATAACACCTATTCGGCCAAATATCTGTTATTACCTTTCTGTTCGAGAAGAAAATCCTTCTTTTTTTCACAGGATACACACAAAATGCACCCTAAGTCCTTACTGCTGAACTGTGCTGAAATTTCACATACTTCAAACATCAAAGGATTTATGGTTTACATCCCTTTGCCCTCTGTCATCCATGCACAAGCACACACACATGAACACCAACATGGCCTCATAAAATAATTAAAGCAGATAATGACAGTGCAGACCTGAATGCTAAATTACTTCTCACTTTTATTTTGCAAAGACCAGCCAAGCTTCCTTATAACTCCCAGGGAGAAAAAAGTAAAGGTTCAAAACGCTCTCTGATGCAGACTTAAAAGACAGGTTGGATTTTAATATAAATGCTCAGGATGTGACGTGTTTCATATTGTGTGTGTGTGTGTATGTGTGTGTGCCTGCCCGTGTGTGGTGTGTGTGCATGCACGTGAAATGATTTCTGTGCTGTGTGCATATGTGTGTGGGAGGCTTCGTTGTGTATTTGTCTGTGTCTCTGTGTGTACAAATGAGTGGGTGGATAAGTGCATGCATGGGAATGTGTTTCTGTGCGTCAGTGTGAGTCTGTGTTTATACACAAGCAGTTATTTGCTCTTCCAGGTCTTGTCTTGAATGTACCCTGGCTGAATTTGACCTTTCAACGTCGTCCAAAGCTCTAAACAGGCAAAAGATCATGAAAACTGTGACAGAGATCAATTCTCTCGTTCCCCTTCTTACACTCCCCTGGGTTTTCTAGTTGGCCCTTTTCTCTTTGGCCTAAAACTGAATTAATTGACCTCCTGCACTGTGAAACTTCTCTGCTGAAAACTTTACCCTATCATCAAAAGTATAATGAAGTGACAGATAATTAATTAATGCAGTCCCTCCTGTGTTAATACCACAGGCCTCAGCTGTGTAGATAATACTCATATCTGTATCTGTAATAGGGAGCCACGCTTCAGTGCTTGTGATTGTGTCCAGAGAAAACAATAGGTGACTGTCTGGCAGAAACAAGGCGCGCCTGATGTTAATCAAATACAAGAGGAAGAGTTCTGCAACCCTCCTTCCCCACTTCATCGCTGCACTCCTCCACCAGAATGACATCTAGTCATCAGGTTATTCAAAGGGAATATACGCAATAAAGTACTGAAGCGAATCTAAACAGAGTAGCCGTTTTCTTTATTTTAAAGCGCTTTCTTGTCATTGTCTCTGACAACAAAATTGCAGACACTCTGTTTGTTTTGCTGGTTGGCAAACAATTTGTTAAGTGAATTTATGAACTGCAGTTTGACACTGTTCTTAAATTAATGCAAGCTGCTGTCAGATTTGATTTATTAAGCACTTGCTTGCTGATTGATTGTTATGATTGTTTAAGTGAGTGTGGAGAGATTTAAAAGAAACGGAAAAAAAAAAAAAAAAAAAATGGTGAAAAGCATGGATGAACAAGTTGTTTCCAGTCGACTGCAAAAAATATTAGAACTGCAAGAGACTGTGCTGTTTATACCGTTACGAACTGGTTACGTGACCACAGATCAATCAATGTCATGTCCTGCCTCCTGTACCTTCTCCCCAGGTGCCACCCCTCACCTGAACCAAACAGTACTTCCAGTAGGTGAGAAAGCGTCTGGCACAGACGATCTCTGCTTGTCTATCAACAAAAAATCAGCGGCAATATTTTTGATAATCAAGTGAAGGTCTAACTTGTAGGGTTTAGGTTGATATATTGGCAGAAGTGTAATATAATATTCATCAGCATGTTTTCATTAGTTTACAATCACCTGAGAATAGGAAGGGTTGGGTTTTCCTTGTTAAAATCTATTTACTGAGCACGTCCTCTTCCAGAGAGTCTGCCCAGTTGTTTCTACAGTAGCCCTGAGCAAACAAACAAAACACTGGCTCTAGATAAGTCGATACGCGATTTCACGTCGGCCATCATAGTTCTCCTACACACTTGGTGCACAGGAGTTTCAGTTGGTTGCAATCTGTAACCTCACTGTAAGATGTTACTAATTCCCACACGCCTTTAATAAATCAATCTTAAAGCAAAAATGCCAAAAATGTACTAGCTCCTTGTTCTCAGATTTGACTTTATCCTAGTTTTCTTAAAAGTTTGTTTATATTTGAGTTTTTGGCTGTAAGTTAAAAAACAACAACAAAAGTTATGTTAAGGTGTCACCTTGGAAAGTTGGAAACTGTGATGGAACTATTTTAATATTTTCTAACATTTTATGGATGACACAATTCATTAATTAATCAATCAATCAATCAAAAAAGAAATTATTCAAGATTGATCACTAAAGAAAATACTCAGTTGTGGACCTATTTCAGTTTTGATTGTTGGGTAAGCTTAGCTCACAAAAGCTTTACAATTGTTTGATTACTACTGTTTATGTCTAAGGCAAGAGTCCAGAGCATTACAGTTATTAATGTACAACACATGGATGATACTATTGTCCAGAAAGAACATATTAACTGTTCCATAAAATTAGAGTATCCACCTCGTCTTTTGTTAATACTTTTGCTCAAAAACAAAATAAATAAATCGTAAATGCTATTGAGTATAATATGTGTAAATATCCCTATGAGACATCACTGCTGAAACCGTATCCATTAAGCAGAATTTAAAAAAATGAATTGTGTCTTCAGTTTTTCCTTGGTACTTCCCAGCAGCATTACTGTGTGGGGAACTGGCTGTGGTTGTTAATAATGCCCCTGTGAAACCTGTATGCATTAATAATGAGCTCAATCCACCCTTCCTCCTCCTTATCAGCTGTTCATTTAGTTAGAGAGGATAAACAAACTTCAGTCAAGAGTACACACATGACCTTTTAAACTTCAGCTTGGTTTCAGTTGAGCAACTGTCACTCTGTCTGGTTGTACACTGGGTGATATTTTAAGGCACCGCAGGGAAACCTTTAGCCAGGGGAGACATTAAAAGATTCAACACAAGTGTTTTAATACCTATGTTGTTTGCAGAGCCTCAGTCAATATTCCACTTGGCTTTATCTAAACTTGCTGGATGCCTCAGGCTGATTGATAGTCCTATTTTATCTACTAAAAGCAATTCAAGCCACGTCAAGTTGCACAAAATCTGGACTCAAGGACAGCGAGGCAACAGGCCCTGGAAACCAAATTACAACCGATTTAGAGTTACCTCGAAATTCTGTGCATATGCAAGTAACAACTGCCAGTAGGTGAAATAATCCCTCAAACACTTATCAAAACCAGCCTAATAGATCCCTGTGCACATGCAGACAAATCTCTCTGAGCTCTCAATCTGCAGCCTCAGGAAGCAAAGTAATAAGAATACAAAATGTATTACTTATTAAGCTAAATTTCTTTACAGCAGGGCAACAAAATAAACAAAACTTCTGTATTTCTCTGCTCTGCTAGACTGCAGCTGATGGCTTCACAGCAACATTTTAAAATAAATGGAAAGCTGCCGTCTCAGCAGGTTTGTCTGCGATAGCGGGAGACAGCCCTGTCCTGAGGAGAGAGGAATAGTACGAAGGTACAAGTGGCAACGAAAACGACTGCCACAAGAGATGCCAATTTACTGATGTTTTTCAAATCACCGGCAGAGAATAAATACAATAATATCATGGTGGCATGTGAGACAGTGATCTAAAGAAAGGCGTCTTGTAAAAGCTGGAGTACTGGCTGGCACGCCTGCCCGTTGTTCTCCTTTCATCTTTGAAAAACATGTTTTTTGTTTTTGAGTCACATGATTGCGCAAGTATATGGATCTCACTCCAATTCCGCTGAGAAGTACAATCTATTTTGGTTATATTGGAAAATGTCACTGAAAAAAAGGCAGACAAAGCTTTTAAGTTAGACATTTGTAGTGGCAAGAAAGCTCCCTTTAATTCAGGAAATTTAACAGATGCAGACGAGATGTAAAGAGCACCGGAGAGAGAAAAAAATTTGGTAGTATGGGAAAACTCAGAGTTTGCCTGGCTGTTATTGTTTGCATCTTTCAACTGTAATGCTACCTAAACTAATTACTCATGTGTCCTAATTTCACTGTCACCCATTAACTGTCCACACTGCTATTTTAACAGACATAATACTTGAAAGCTTGTCTTTCCATAATTTTATGATGTTAAACAATGTACCTTGGCAACATCTGTATATGCATTTTATTTTAGTGATCGCTGATAAAATTAATTAAGTGCAAAGAAAGTGTCAGCACGAGAGGAACTTTTACTTTGTAAAACCTCAGAGAGCTTCTCTTTTTAAATTCATTTTTTATTTACATTTTCACTTGACTTTATAAAAAGAAGTTGCTGGGAACTTGTCGTATATGATGTTGAAAGTTTCAATGCATTTAAATAAAGTTTCGTGTTGGAGTTTGTTGCAGTACAAATTCAAGATGACAGAAAGATTTTTATTTTTATTGTAAATGCATATCCATTCCAAGTACTGGTTATTGGTTTCACTGACTCTATTAATTAGTATTAATATCAGCCTAACAAAAAAAAATATTGGTCTTCCCCTAATATTGTCATTAATTATCTGTTTATACACCAGCCTTCGCCTGTGGATGCCCACAGGAGGAGTTATAGCTGAACTAACATGTATTAATACATTATAGTGTGTTATAAACCATTTACTCAATGTTTATATACTGTTTATAAATACTCAATGGGAAGGGGGGGGTGTTGAACTAAAGAGTTAGCTATACCTTCAGCAACACACATTTCACCACCAACACTGTCACATACCAAGAGTGACCCTGAACTCAGGCAGGGCAGTAAATCTATATTATGCAAATGTCATGAGAAGGATTGAGGACTACTGAATGTTTGAACCGATATCGTTACCGGTTCCAGTACCACGAATTGAATACTGATATCAAACGGCTTCTTTTTTGGTACTTTACTTTTTTCTAAGGGCGACCTTGAGCTCACCTGGTAGCATGCCAAGGTTCAGTTCCAGCCTGCGTCCCTTTGCTGCATGCCATTTTCCCTCTCACTGCCACATCTCCTGTCAATCTACAGCTACAGGAAAAATCCCCCAAAAATAAGAAAAATAAAATAGCTGCAGGGGTGACGTAGAAGACTAAAAGAAATTCTGCTCCTCTGCTCTTTTCTAGTCACGCATACAGCTAATCTTCTGCCTGCTCGTCTCGCAGTGACAATGGGCTATAACTACAATAACATAGTATTTGGCTCACAGTGAAGCTGACGGTGCCGCTGTGGAACTCCGTGGTTGGCCTCTGAGCTCTACAGCTGGCTTCCAGGCTTCTGGGCACTTAATTGAAATTTGGCACCGATGGATTTAACATGAACCAGTGCTCTGTGGTACCGACAAAATTCGGTCAGTACCCTTAGAGGTACTGACTTTGATATGAGACTAGAGACATCGTAACTGTCTTTACCTGATGTTTTACGGCTGCATCACAGTAAAGTGAAGTAATTTTCTGAACTTACCACACTGCTTACTCTTCTATTAGTTGCCTTTACCTACTTAGTCATTATATCCACATTACTGATGATTATTAATCAAAAATCTCACTGTGTAAATATTTTGTGTACACATCATAGTTAACCCTACAATATCGATGTTGAGGAATCTGGTCAAAAATATTGTAATATTTCATTTCTCCATATGGCAATGCCCTACCCTTAATACTCCCTCAACCCATGTCCCCAGCTTTATCCACTCCAAATTTTGTCTCTGCATGAGCTTTGTATCCTCTCCTATCATTTTCTAACCAAACTGCCTCAAAAAAATCAACTATTTTTGGATTTTTTTGAGAAAAAAATCCCCTGCCATCATCAGCCACAGTGGCAATATTTCAGTGAGTGTGTGGATTACCAATGTTTCTTATTCGACGTTCCATGTACAGGCAGTGAAATGACTTCTTTTTGGAGGAAAGACGGTATCTGTACATTTGTCTGTCTCTGCCTGTCTGTTTGTCTCCCTCTGTTTACTGCGCCTCCCTTTCTCCATCCATCTACATCAAAGCTTTGACAGCAGTTGTGAGCTATCTCACTACTGTGTGATCATGCGTTACAACTCAATCTAGTACATCAGCTAAAGTCTAACAACTTTGAGCTTGAACACTGTTTTCTCTCGCAGCAATTAGCTGAGCACCCTGCAGGGCTAACTGCTTTACAAGTCTACAACTCCACACTTAAAGACTGCTGACAAAATGTTTCGCCACGTGAAAACCATTACCTTAGACAATGACTGTCTTTGTCTGCTTTACAGCTACAGAAGACACTGAACTCTCAAAAGGGAAAAATAATTTTTACTACAGTACATACAGTACAGCACATAACTCTTTTTAGACCTGTGCAGCACTTAAGTGTGATATTCATTCATCCTGGGTCTGTACAAGAAGTATTTCAGCAAGTAAAAAGCAAACAGCTCATCATCAACCTACAAAAGGTGAAGCGGTCTGTAGTTTTCTGCCAAAAAGCCAACAGGGAAACAAGCCCACAAAAGCTGCATTGTAGCTTCGTAATATGCTCAAAAAAAACTAGCTGAGGGTCCAACAGATTTGACTGCTACGTGATATGGTATGATTGTGCACCCGAGTGGTTTTCACATTCTTAAAAGTAACCACATCCACAGTCTAAGCCTGAGGGTCACAACAACAACAATCAACAACAGATGGAGCTGGTATTTGAGGACAGCCTTACACTCTATCACATCAGGTGGACTCACACATCCAGGACAAAAAGTGAAAAGCTTTTAGTGGAATAAATCTTGTTGGTCGACTGTATTCAAAAATCACATGGTTTATGACTGTACTCAAAACGCCTCAAGAATATCTAAAGCCTTGAACTCAGAAAGCGGCAAGTGAAAATGTACTGATGAGGAACTGGCCACAAAGGAGAAGTCAACTCTTAGAAAGTAGAGAGTGTATTTAGTAGTGTATTTTACTGTGAAAACGCAATTCAGGGAGATAATATGCAATTGACTTTACTCTTTAATCCAGTGCAAATCTACGACAGATACTTTGGAAATGTTTGGTTACACAGGTACAAGTCATATTGATAAAAAGGGGGAGCTAAATCCCTTTGCTCATCCATCAACTGAGGCAGCTACACTCTGCTCTTTTCAATCCTGTGCAACTGGCACCTTGATGCATGAATTGAAAACATTTGTATGATTACTGTAAACAGGGAAAGAAAAGCAGACTGTGAGTTTGTTTTTAATACAGGGTTCCTACAGCTTAATACATTTAAATTTAAATTAAAATGTAATACTTTTAAAGACTTTTTAATGCCACTCAAGATGAAATTTAAGACCAATTTTACAATAACCAAAAATGAAAAGAAAATGACATTATAAAACATTATTTTTATATAATGTTAAAAATAATTTTTCCCAAACATTTATTTTTAATTATTAGATGGTTAGAACTAGAAAATATGGAGCATTCATTGGTAATTTTTATTACTGATTTCGTGTGTCTGATTCTGAATGTGGGAGCATTCCAGTGTGTTAATTCCCAACATGAAGAATTTAAGAAGGATTCAGTATTTTTTTTTTCTCTAAAAAATAGATGTTACCAATTATTTGGAGATTTTAAAATGCAACACCATAAAATCCTATTTACAATGTCTTAAAATTTTTAAGACTTTTGATAAATTGATTTAAGACATTTAAATACCAATTAAGGCCTTATTTTTAGATTGTTGATTCATTGCCTTTTAAGACTTTTTAAGGATCCACGGGAACCCTGTAATAACACTCAACTCTTCGCTGTCAAGCTTTTCGGCTTTTACCCAGTGTCAATGTGTGCATGTTATTCAAGCCATCTGTCGGCTGTTCAATCACCAAAGGTCCATCTACTCTGGTAGCCAGCGAATTCCCTTGAAACATTTAACCACTTGACCATGAAAGCTCCTCACTCGTAAAGCACAGTGTGAACTGTGCAGCACTGGAGGAAACCTTCCTGAAATCAAAACAAAAAGCCTCCTGACACAGTCGGGTCACTGACTCAAAGTATGTCTCGGTGCTCTGTAAACAGAGCGAACCCTCAGGTCAAGCTGACAGAACAGATGCAACCATTACTGCGTCTGGGTGTGTCACAACCTCACATAAATATCTCCACTGCACCACAGCCAGATGGGAGTTGTACACAGAACGCATTAACTGCAGCAACACTCAGATTTGACTGTCTGATTTCTTCTAACTCATGCTACCACTCATCAGCAACACACACAAACATGCAGTGGAGCTGCAATCCAACGTAATCACTAAAGCTTGGTTTTGTCTCAGCTCTTGTATTCCCCTTTGCCATCCACACAATTTTAATTCTGTTCCTAATCCCACCTACAGAGGACCAGGTAATTACATATGTTCAACCCCAGTCCCCACTGCAATATAGCAGGAGACTTGTAGAAAAAAAAACTCTAGCATCTGTTTGTGCCTCACTACGGAACAAAGAGACAATGCAGCTGCCTCGTCATTCGCTCACTCATGTTGTTTTCTGCCTGACAGTGTCCGTGTACAATGGCGATACGCAGATCCAATGAGGTGCCCTGGGATTCTCACACCGTGGGACTGTGTGCCCTATGTCTGATCTTTAATTCCTGAATACATGACACAGGCTTGGAGCCCAGTGGATTTAACTGGATATTGATTTCTGTGACAATGTAACTGTGCTTGCAATTTAAGCACATTGTGAGTAAAAATTGAACCATTATTAATAGATTAGTGGGCTTGACAAAGGTAGCAATAATAATAATAACTCACTACCAAATCCACCAAGTGTTAAAGCAGTGATCGTTCAACTGGTTGAAGCAGAAAATGTAGAAAAAAACAGTAGTGCGCCCAACTCCAAAATATACTTGACAGCTGTGAAAAGGTGCACAGAAGAGGTGGTAATCAGAAAAACTAAATACCACCACGCTGAAGACCACTTTATAGCTGAAACTCATTCATGTCCACATTTGTCCTTAACAAATAAGCAAAGTGTTACGAGTGCCGGCAGTATTTCTCTTCTCTGATAGCAAAAGAAAGTATATCCCTTAATACTCTGATTGGGTGTATTTTGTTTGAAATGTGAGGTACATAAAGACCTTTATTAGGCACCTAGCTACTCCATTAATCAAGGAAGTGTGCTCTCGGTACAGCTGAGGCTGGCTGGATTGCTGATTGTGGTGGCTCTATGATGGATTGTGTGTATACTGTGTTTCCTGAGCAAGAAGCGGTGCTCCCCGGGCCGGGCGAGCCCCAGTGGCTCTCAGCCATGAGAAATTAGCTGAGTGTGCCCAACATTTTTCCGCCTTGACATGAATCTGCAGATCCACCCCTGTCAACATAACACACAGCAACACACAGTCTGGGCTGGGGGGAGAAGCCTGAGGTGTGACTCATCATTCCTTCATGTAAAGATGCATGGCAAGATTAAACTATGCCAGTACGCTCATAGCATGTATGTTCCCATCCAGCTGCTTTCTGATATCTGACAGATAATAAACAGCTTAAACTACAACTAATCCATTTAAAGAGAAAGGAATGACAAAATATTCAGTTTTGACTTACTTTAAATAAGACAATATTTATACTGAGCTGTTGACATGTCGAATGAAAATTAATATTCCAGTAATATTCTCATTTCAATGCAGCCATGCATACTCAGATTAAATGTGAAAATATGGAAAAGTGGCTGGAGCCACTTGTGCCATTTTGGTGTGCCATTTTGCTTCTTTGCAACAAATGGGATTTTTCCATTTCTAATTTTATCTGTTTGACAGTTTCACCTGAGTTTTGTGAGCCTGGTGTGTTTTGCTTGATGGAGCAGAAACCAATGCTGCTGCTTGGTCAATCATCATGTAAAACCTGCCCTGTGTTAAGTAAATGGTTGTGTTTGGCCTGTCCAGGATCTGGCCTGGTAGAAATCTGTTCCAATGGGAGCGGGATGCATCTGCAGGAGCAAAAGAAACATAAGCTCACAGATGCATGTGGTTCCCAGGCTAGCTGTTTACAGACCCGCATTTAACTGGAATATTGTCATATTTGGGATAATGGTGGAATATTAGTGTGCATCTAAACGTAGTCCCTGTATCACATGATTTTGTCAGTGAGTATCCCACTAGACTTAAAGATGACGTTGCTACACCTGAATCTGACAGATCTGAAATTAAGAACCAATGAAAAAACATTTTTTTGTTTTTGCTTTGATTTTACACTGCGGGCCAAACAAATAATAGCTTTGAACTGAAAGAAAACCTTTGAACCTACAGTTGGTGTTTGGATCTGGAATATGGCCTAATGTCAGTGGAGAGAATAACACATACTCTGATAAACAAATTGGGTTATATGAGGAAATTTTGAAACCATTTAATTATTTTATAAAAAGCGAAGATACAGGAGAGCTACTTCAGAAGAAAAACTCAAAGTAGTGGAAGACCCCTTTAGGGGATAACGCTATGTTTTGAAAATATGTTGCAATGGTATAACTCTTTGACTTTGTATATCTTTAGTTTCATAGAGTTACCACTGAAGTGTATGATTAAAACGGTCATATGTTTTACACTGATTTTGGCTCTAAATGCAAAGGAGAGAGAGTAAGGGAGATATGTGTGGAGATGTGCTGTGTTCAAGTAAAAAACTTGCAGTGCAGTATATTGCATATAATAATGCTGACGGTTATACAATGAAAAATCAATAAAGACATCGAAAAAAACAATTGACGATGTGACAATGAAAAAAGGGGTTGCTCGTAAGTGACGAACCCACAGAAAACTATCAATCCACTGAAGTTTCACAGAGCTCAATAGTGATTTTCAGCTCATTGCTTAGGTGTCCAACATGCAATATCATTGGTTCTTTCTCACCACTCTCATACTGGCTTTTATCAGTTGTAGTAGGCAGCTGTTTTCAGTGAAAAAGTTCTAAAAACCCACATTACACGATCTGCTCAGCACCAAACAGCAGACATACTCTGTTAGCAGGGCTGGGTATTGATAGTCAATAGAATAATAAGAGGCATCGACCAAAATAAGCCAGCATGATTAATATCAAAACTTCCCAGAGCATTTCAACTCCCCACCAGATCAGCAAACTTTCTTTTGTTACCTTCTTAGGAGCCACTCACCTCTTAGCGAGTGGTCATGTCAATGTCTGCCCAGTTAGCACGAACTAACAAAGCAGCCTCGACTAAAGACCAAAACTGAGTTGTTAAATGGTCCCAACAAACTCACACTAACAGCAAAACTGCTCAACTCTGATGCTAAATGTGTTCATTACCATTAGGTAATGTTAGCCATTACCTAATGGTTATGAACGTGGCTGTACACGTGTGTACAGCCAGCAGACTCTCAAAAATGTCTACCTGAGCTCACATTCCTTCAGCAACATCTACAACTCATACAGTCTATGGTGTGGTAAAATCCAGCATGGTGTATTTGACTGAGTTGGCAGTTTTGTGCCCTTAAATGACATCAGAATATTCAAAAGTAAGGCTACCCTACATGTCACTCCATCAACATCATGGCTTTCAGATTAAGTACCCTTTTAAAGTGATCATGAAGATTATGGTGAGCATTTTATGAAGACACTGTGTGGGATTAAGCAAGATCAATGTTAAAAAATAAGAGCCCCAATCGGTCATCTATGATTACTGTAGGTACTGATGGGTTTTCTGTGGTACTAGGGTTGCCATAGTGGAGCTCTCTTAGGTGCCATTCACGTTCCGCATATTTCTTGCCCTTAAAACCATTGTTGTCAAAATAGACACACAGAGGGCACACTCAAAAGCTAGAGCAATGCTGTCGCTGCAAGGCAAGCAAACGTCCCCAATTGCCTGTATTTATTTTTTATGGTGCCATGGCTGTGCCCTGCGATAAATAAAGTACACCTCTTGGAATGCAGTACCGCCCATCACAGGCCAGCAGATGTATTTTCCATCTTCCATAAATACTGTATCAGTATATGGTAAATATGGAGGAGAAGCTGATCATTTTTGTGAAGGGCTACCCAGAGCTTTACAATCTCTCCCACAGTCAATATTTTAATGCACACGTCTGGAAGAAGATCAGCTCCGACCTCAGGATTTCTGGTAAGCAGGTTATGGCTGCTTTACAACATTAGGTGCAACTTGCCTCTGCGCCCTTGAAAGTTGGCACACCAGGCGCTCATCTTTATCACCATCTCATACTTCATCAACGTCAGTTAGATCAACTGCCAGTCATGTTTCATAGTGCGAGTCGGTGAACTAAAGTTCTGTAAAAGCACGAGTGGATGGTTTGGCACACAGTGCGCTGGAGAAAGGGTCTCAAACTAGTTTCCTCTTTTCTGTTTATTAATTTGTTAATGGATTTTGAAATGTGGTGTTTACTGTGACATGACTTCATGACTGTGAATGTGCAATTTCATTACAATAATTAATAACGACTTTGATTAATAAGTTATTACACATTCACCTACTTCAGTGACAACGGGTTAATTGCAAAATTTAGATTCAAATTAGATTCTCTGTGAATAAATTGATAATTGTGAATCAGCAACAGTTGGCAGGACAGGAGCTTGTGTAGGAGCCTCTGACAGCAGCCCTGTCACCTCTAAGCATACGGCTAATGTGCTGTATTCTCACTAAAGACAGCAGGGCAAATTAGACTAATCAAGAGCACATTTTTAACATGCTGTTGATGAAGGCAACCTGCTTTGGGCAATGACTGTTTGATTTAGGCAAATGTTATGGCTGTTTAAATATCACATACAATTTGTATTCACCATTCGCACAACCCTAAAAAAGGAGACAAAAAATGGTGGGCGGAGGGGAGGAGAGCAGGGAATTTGCTTGCAATGCCTTGGTGCTTGACGTTTGCTGAATCAATGAGATAAACATAAGGGCTCTGAATGTCAGAGTTTACATCTACAAGATTGAAGACTTAAATTTGGTCACTGGCGACTGCTCTTAGGGAAAATTCCATTTAAAAAGGTCAGCCTCAATCCTCCTCATGCTGAATAACTAAATGTCTGGGTCCCTGTGTGGTTCTGACCTCCTGTATCAAAAGCATGCAATTGACTTAAATGCCTTTGTTTTATAAAACCACCCATTTCGGGAAACCACACAGGGATTTTATATCAACGCTAACATCCCTTCTTATATAGTAATTCCTTCATGTTCAACTACTGGATCTAGTATTTAAAGATATGCTTTGCAAATTTTCAACCAGCTTTGTATCAAAACAATGTGGGTAGTATGTGTAAATGAACTGTGGTTCAGGCTGTACTTCCCCATTTGCGCATTAGCCACCACCCATGTCGTCAGTGCGGACACAGACTATACAAGTACTCTCAAATTTGGACGTAAATCTTTTCAAACAGTAAAACTAGGTAGTGCTGATCAAACATAATATATTACTATGTCACTGCACTACCTATTTCATGCCTAAAACGCTATTAAAAACATGTTATATTTTACTGTTTAATTGTAATAGGAGATATCTTGCATTACGTCATCCAGCAACAGGAGTGTTTATGGATATGGGGCCAGTTGCATCTACAGGACTTCCACCTGGTCTTAAGCCAAGTCAGTCGTAACTTGGCATTGTAAGTCCGACCTCAAAGTTACACCAGTTGCACCAACAGAGCCTAAAGCCCTCTTCTTGTTAAGCCCAGGAATAAATCTTCTGCCTAGTCAGGAGCAGGCAAAAATCTCACTGGTTTCTATATATCAGCAGAGTGATACACAGCACAAACAGCCAGAATAGTTGAACAGCAATCCATGTTAGCTTTCCTGATAAAGTCTCCTTTTTTCAAGCAAACATACAAACCACAACACATGTCTTTTGTCCCTCACCTCAGCTTGCTGAACAAGTAACTGAACAAACGCTCACCAGTGAAAAGTGCATGGCTAATGTTTGTTATCAAGCAAGATAACAAGCTAATTAGCTGGTCAGCGGCAGAACATTAAGCAACAGTAACTTTATTTAAAGGCATATGTCACTTTAGTCCATTCAGATGCTTGTTTAGCATTCACTCTTTAATACCACTGCTAACATCACACTGTTCGCCCATGAGTTGTAAGCCTGTTTACTTTTTTCTCTCCTTTCACTTTATCGGAAGAGCTCCATATGCCGACTGCTGTCAATCAAACACGGACACGGCTCTCCTGCGCAACTCTATTAATCTTTATATCTCGGTGTCCATGAAATTTTCTTTTCTTTTTCTCTGATCCTCCATATTAACGTTACCACAAATCATTAATGATAAGCTTTACATTAGCAAGACAGCAGGAGAATGTTAATATATCCGTGGACGTGCATCAGTAAGACCAGGCATAGTTAAGACTAGGCTTTCGTTGGTTGGTGCAACCAACCTAAAGTCTGTTCTAAAGACTGGTCTTAACTGAGATCGACATAGCAGATGCGAACAGTCTTAGTTAAGACCAATTGGTGCATCTGTCTCCTTGTGCTGCACAGTGCATTATGGTAGTTCTGGGTCTTGAGCAAAAGTGTGCTTTTTCTGTTTTCTCTGGTCATGTAGCACTAATTTCAAAAGTATTTGAGTCTTTCTACAGCACAGACCTCATTTTTTTCTTTCCAGCAGTGAAATACTTCCTTTTGATTTAAAAGCTGTCGCACTGAGAAGTGCAATGTTCTCCATCAATGACATCCTTAATAACACGTCTGTGGTAATGGTACTGGAAGTCAACAATTAATTTTTTGCTTATTCAATCCCGTAATTCAAGCACACCTGAACAAAGACGATTAGCTAAACGCATGGCACTGATGCTCACTTATTCATACAAGTTATTGCCAGGGTCCTTGCTGAGGTCTGATGGAGGGACTACAGCTTCATAAGGAAATCTGGCTGCCTTATGGATGGGTCTCTGGCTGGGATTAGACTTACAACAGAAGACCAGGTGGCAGTGCAGTAGGAGGCTCTTGGCAGGAGGTGGTTTTGTGAGACTGGAGGGGAGGAGAATGCTATCCTGCTGGCTGAGGGAGCTGTTTCTCACCCCCTGGTACAAGCCGAGCACCCTTCTGCCAGAACATGCCTGTGGCGTGTGGGACTTTCACCAAGTCTGGAAGGGAGAAGCTGAACTTCAGAATTATGAAGTTCTGTAATGTGATTTTAGAGTTCCAGTGAGGCTTTATGATTTTTTTTACCCTGATTTTTGACAGCCATGATTTTATTGATATATTTCTCCCCAAAAAATGTTATTAAAAGTATCGTATTCCTTTGTTAATGTTCCTGCATAATTGTCAAATACGAAAGACTTCAAAACAGGTTAACGCTTCAGGAGAATATCCTCTGCTGCACAGCCTGTGACAGATGTTAAATGATGAGCAATTGTTTGGAATACATAAAAGAAGTACTTAGCACTTAGCATGAACAGCAATGTCCAAACAGAGCAAAGAAAAAAAAACTAAAGGAAAAACACATCACATTATTGGCGGTACTAATTGAAAGAAAATGCAGTGCACAAACACCGCAGCAGTGAAAGTAGAGTATCAAAGATGTGACCACACGAGTGCTCCAGTAAAGAGTCCTAAAACTCCAGGAATGAGTTAGCATTTTAGCACTCCCAGTTCTCTCGTCTTAAAGTTGATGGGTTTTTTTTAATCGTTTTTTGGTAAGATGCCTGACAAATAAGGACTGTGGTTAAATAACCCTTAAAAGACTTTCACATTTTGTTCTAAAACATAAAACATGTCAGTAAATGCCCCACTGTGAACTCTGAAGCTTTAATGTGTCTTCAAAAAAGAAGGGTGCTGACAACTGGCTAGATGAGACTACAGAACGTCATCACGGTTAAGTCATGCAAAGTAGTGTACCGTTATCACCCAACACTTTTTACCTCTGGCAATTGCATTCAGGCCTCAAAAATAATAAAAGTTGTGTTCATTTGTGAGGATTATCTACCTGAACAAAACATGTAAGAATCATAAGCGTTTGTTTGCCACAGAGCTAATTTAGTCTAATGTGGAACTTAGTGTCACCATGGTCTCCTCGCCAAAAAGCCTAATGGATTTGGGATTACTGCAGAAAATGAGCTCTGTAGCAAATAAAGATTTCTGATACTTATACATTTTGATCAGCAAAATAATCTTCACTAATGAACACCACTTTAATGATATTTGGAGCCTAAATGCAATTACCAGACATAAGAAGCTAACTTTAGGCTATAAACAAATTACACTACAGTCACATGACTTAACTCCCTACCTCAACTAGGCTGTAAAGCCATCTTCAGCGTGATAAAGCTCTATAATCTCATTAATCTACTTGTTAGCAACTATCATTTTTGAGACATACAGAAGCTGCAAAATTGATGCTGTCATAGAAGAAAACATGAAAGTCTCTTAAGCTTGCATTAACCACAGACTTTATCTCATGACTTTGAGACACTTACTCATTTCTGGGTTTTGGGAGTGATTCCTGGAAAACTCAATAATGAGAAGTAATTAGCGCTTATACAGAACAGCTATGCCACCATGTCTATATAGAGCAGACAGAGAAAAAAAAACAAAAGGAAAAACATATTACATTATTGGTGGTAATTGACTAGGAAATGCAGTGTAGAATGACCACTGAAATGAAAGATGAGTAACAAAGATGTGACCACAATAAAGCATTTTAAAGACACTTAATGGCACTCTTTGTAATTGTATATGTATTAATGCTTTTTATTGCCAATTAGTAAGTGGATCATAACACAACTTAATAACTGAGACCCTCCCGGACTTTTCCGGTTTCCTATAACAGCAAGTGTACTGATTTTGGTGATTTCGGTCTGGCCTTTCTTCACCTCCACTAATAGTGGTAACTGTGTAGGTTAGCTACATCAACAAATGACCAGCACCATACACAACATTAGGATTTCAAATAACAAGAATTTTAAGTAACAAATATTTTGTTACTTAATCTTATTTACTTGAGAAATCAGCTGTTTAGTATTTAAAATTTTAGAAAATGATGAAACCGAAACAGTGTTTCCCAAAGCCCAAAATGACATCCTAAAAAGCCTGTGTTTTGTTGGGGGTTTTTTTAAAATAAAAATTACCCAAACAGGAGAAGGCAATGAGCAACTAAACAAGACATGGAAACATAGCAAAAACTATTTGTATTGAAGTTACTATATATATATATATATATATATATATATATATATATATATATATATATATATATATATATATATATACACGTACATCACATCAATGTTTGGCTGATGTCGAGGTGCACGCTTGCACATACAAGTGCGAACACGAGTGTTCACACAGGATGCTGACTGCAGTTCACTAAACTGCCACCGGGAAGATTTTTTTTCTAGTTCTCTGAAAACTACGTACAGTACCTTTAAACATATAGCACTGAAATGCAGATTATATTTCTAGAATGAAGCCAGAATTCATAGTCCTGTACTATTATCACATGCAGTGTTCACAGTGATGTTTTGGTGTCAGGCCAGGCGCTGCCTTCGTGTGCCAAACATGTCAGAGAATGGGCCCTCACATTCACACAAGACAAGAACATGGCATTTTTCACTTTGGCTCTGGTTTGAGGAGGAGAGAGGAAATTGGTCTGGTAAATGAGATTGGGTGTGGGCTGTGGGTGACGGAGGCGGAAGGCATGAGTGAAATCCTCTTTAAAAGGACGGGCAAAAAGATAGTCAGTGACAAGCCTGAATGAGGATGACCAACCTTACAAATTAGGAGGAGCAGCAGTCTAAGTGAGCATTGCCCCTGTTCAAACACTGACTCAAGCAGAAATGTCTCTGATGATACGTAAAAAAAACAACATAGATCTAAATATGATGCATACCAATGACAAACACTGCAGAACATCCAAGCACTATCTGCCCACAACTCCTTTTGTTCCCTCTTTTTTTTTCTTTTAGGGACAACCATAGAAACTTATTTCCTTCCAATTTCAAAGCTAGTGGAGAAATCCTGTGAGAATTAATTCAACAGTCAGATGTCTGTTCCAAACAATGTAAAGCAATCTTAACCCTTCCATGTGTGGTATATCCTAAAAATCCCCAGTTTGAATCACTGGCACAACTGTTGTTCCCAAACGTCATGTGGGCAGATTCCCATGGATCTAGCTAATCTTGTCACATGTTCCATTTCTCTGGTTTAACTAATTTAATTTTTTTTCCCCTTTTTTTTTTTTTTTGATGTTTTAATAATTCATGTATAAGAGAAGGGAAGATGATCTAACAGATGAAATCAACCCTTAAGAAACTGTAATTACAGCAGCATCTACAATGACAACATGGCAATTAGATTGCTCGGAAATAGGAATTACTGTGCCAATAACTATGCCTGTGTTGTTACAGAATGTGCTTACAGTGTTTCCTATATTAACACATGCTGAAATAAAGAAAATAAACTTGTGGTGAAATATCACTTGCCAACAGCTTCCAATCAGTTGTGCCAACTGAGGACAATTATCAGACCCATAATGAGTTCATTAGGATAATGAAAGAGCCAAGGCTGATTTTCTATTCTGCATCTTAAACCCTTGTATTAGGTTCTCCACTTGCAATTTAGATTAGCAAACCCAAACATAGACTCAAGAAATGCATTCAGCAGATAAGACATTGCTGTTGCAAAATGCACAGAGGTTACAAAACACTTGCATCCAAAATAGTCGCTGTTGAGTGTTAAGAGGAATGTAAAAAAAGGATCTAGACAAGCAGTAAAGTGTATTTGGATAGTGACACATTTTATTGGGCTGGCTCTGTTCTCCAGTGGCTGGTTTCACTCAATTTTTTTAGACCACAGCCAATACGAGATGTTTGAGGCCAATGCTGATATCGATATTTGAGAGTTTAAAGAATCTGACAACCAAAAGTTTTATTTTACATTAACAAATGACCTTGATATTGATCCCTCTGACTTTTTTTTAAGAACTGTGACCAAGATCTATACAAAGAGCTTTCACAGAGTGCAGAAACAGGTTGGAAATTTACAACAGCGGAGAAATCGTCAGTCGTTTTTGTTTGTCTACATAAACTATCCTGTCAGACTGTTGGTACTGTTGAGGTACTCTGAGAAGCCACAGCATCTCAGTTGTACTATGGTCTGTACTGCATAGGAATTTATTTTATGCTACCTTTTTTTTGTCACACTGTGCTCCATGGTCACAAAATGTGATTAAATAGTCTAGTTCTGAAAATACAAACACATGCTTCACTTGCTCACATTACCGCCACTACTACTCATCAAGTCAAGTTAGACTACCACAGCGCCTTTAAACTTGATGATTAATTCACTGTCAGCTGGAAACAAACTAACAGTTCTCCAGTTCATATATTAATAACATTTGTAAATCGTAGCAGTGCTCCATGGTAGTAAAATATTACTAAATAGTCACGGTCTGAAGCTCTGCAAAAGCCCTGCTTTGTGTGTGTGTGTGTGTGTGTGTGTGTGTGTGTGTGTGTGTGTGTGTGTGTGTGTGTGTGTGTGAGAGAGAGAGAGGCAAAGAGCCGTAGGAGACAGCGAGAGAACTAAAATGCTAATGGCTTATAAAAACAATGTGACAATTTATAGTACATGTTTGCAACATAGTCATTTATATATATGGCACATGGAACAAGCCATGATAACTCGAGTATGTTCAATATATCGCCCATCCCTAGTTTAGTTTTTTGGACATGCAGACAATCCTTTGATGTTATCTAATTTGAACACTATTTGATAGATAATAGCAATGGTTAAACATCTCTTTGTGAAACAGGCTTCATTGAATTTGAAATTTAACAATGACTCTGAGGTTTAAGTGATGATTTTAGCTCGAAATGACCTACAAACCCACACAGGTATTTTCAATTACTCTGGCTGATTTAGACTCTGCTTAAGCTGAAACTTGACAAGGGTATGCATGGAATTACTCTACGTCACAAAACTCTAAAGACCAGTAATAAGTGTGAGAGGGTAAACTGTCCCGCCCTAGCAGGTGCAGCAAAATTGAAAGGATATAATGAGAAAGATGTCAATAAAGCCTAAATTATACCCACATAGTCCTGGGAAGAGGTCTAATTAGGCAACATAAGTGAAAACACCTGTGTGGATGGGTGTTTAGGGTCTTTAATATGACAGCATTTGTTCCCACAGCAGAGGGAAATTGAAGAACTCTTTATTGAGCTTCTTAACACACGCCTCCAGTTTTCAGGGGACCAAAAGTAACTGAACAGACAAAAACTCAAAGGAAGTCATTAGATTTAAGATTTGGTTGCAAACACTTACGAGTCAATGACTGACAGTCAATTGTTATCTTCACAGGTAATGCTCTAATGCAGCCATATTCACTTATACTTATTTTGGTAGATTTGCCTATGTTCATGTTTTTTTTTGTATTTTCATGGGAGTGCCGCATATTTACACTACGCTACAAACACCAGCAGTGTGACAAACACTGAGTTTCTATTCTACAATGAGCGCATTTACCATTTTTTTCTTCTGTTTGCCAAGAGTTTCAAAATATTGAAACTTTGGATAAAGGGCTGCACTCATCATTGTCACTTTTTACCCTGCCATCCAATCACAGTGGAGGAGGGGCGGGACAAACAGCCTACCATAAAGACCAAATCTTGCAACACTTAACAACAACAATAAAGTAGAAATTCAAACTGAACCCACAGATTGGCGCGTGGTGCATCCTCACTCCCTAAGTGCTTGAGCGTTGCCTTCATCTGGAGCAAAAACTCTACCTGTGCCGACACTTTTACTTCCACAGATATTCTGTATTACTGAAACCAGATGCAACCAAGGTGTCTCAGTTGAAAGAACTCTGAGGCCCTCAATGCTCCTCATTGCCCATTTATTTTCTGCAACAATGAAAAAGTATTTAATTTGTTTTAAAACTGTGTAATCCTTGCCATTTAAAAAGCAACAATACACCTTACAATAAAGCTCATATGCAAAGCACTAAAATCAGGATAAACGCAGTAAATACAACAACAAAAATGGTGGTAATACCATGTATCATGCAAACCTGGGCAAACTGGCTTGATTTCTTTCAAAAAACATGGGAAGAAAGCAAAGCAACAAAAGAAGAAATGACTAAGAAATTAGCAAGAATTGCATAAAAAGTACAAGAAAATTACCTGAAAATAAGCAAAAGTACAAAACAAAACAAAACAAAAAACATTTAAAAAACGGAAAGTAAAAAAAAGGTAATGACCTGAAAAAAACTGCTTGAAAATTATCAGAATTTTGTAAAATTATTTGAAATAATAATAACACACAATTGTTATGATAATTATAAATATATGGTAATTATCCCTACATAATTTGTAATAACAAATCTAATTCCTTGCATTTTGTGGGACATTTCTTGCCAAGCTGCTCTTTGCCTTTTTTTCTATGTTTCTGAAAGAGATCAAAAGTGCTCAAGGTCCAAAGGTCACAGTATTTGTGAAAGGCATCTGACTACAGTACATAAAAACAAGTGCTGATCCAGGTTTGAAAGGGTTAAACACCTCTTAAATAATATAAAATGGAAGTCAGCACTTTTTCCTCATAGGTATTGTTTTACTTCAAATCCAATATACTGAACTAGAGAAAAACAACTAAAAATGTGTCACCATCCCAATACATATGGCCCACATTGTACCCAGGATTCTGGTGGGTAAGTGCTAATTACAATGTGACTAAGCCAGTGGTCATGCCCAGGATGAAGAAAACACACAAAAAAAACTAAACAAAAAAAAGACCTGGTTGCAAAAACAGAGTTTTTGGTACGATCTATGAATCGGTGTGTCACATTTTGTTCAATCTCTTCAAAAAGCGGTGCGGTGCACCTTATGGAGCGGTTGTAAACAAAGGTGTTGCTTTAGATCTGTAATAAAAGCGTGGCAAAAACAGAACGGCAATGAATCACTGATCATTCATTTGCAGTGCTTCCCATAAATTCATGACGGTGGTCGTTACTCATCCTCAGCTTGAAGCATGCGAATAAGGTTGGCGCTCCCGTCATTAGCCTCTGTGAAATAAGCACCACCTCTCAGTGAGAAGTTTGAAACAGCACTCAGCAGCACAGCAGATAATAAAGCATGGACAAGGCTATCTGCTTTAATTTATATGCAGGCAGAGAGTGATCTGCCTCAGGCGTGTTAGGCCTGACTAAGCAGAGTGAGTGAGACATTGACTTGTCTGCAGAGAGCCTTCCCACAACCCACTGAGGAGAAACGCATCTCCTTCAGCTTTGGGCAGCGGCGCTAAACTGATGTATGAATGTCTATTCAACAACATCTCAACATGTTCTTGACTGGACCTTTACAGTTACCATATGGCATTGGCTTGCAGAATAAACAGTGAAACTGGGTTTTCAAAAGACTTGACAATGGCAGCATTATCAAGGGACTACATCTGGGGAACATGTAGCCTAAAACCAGCCATTAGGGAGAGCTAGTTCAGCTACCAAAGCAGCAGTTTCTTAATAACAATTACTGTTTTAAGTGTTCAGTGTGAAGTGTCTTCAAAAAGGAATGTTCCCCCGTGGCTGTCACACATAGAGACTCCTAATAGACTTTATCGGCAGATATGAGAGAGAGGCAGCGACAGAGAGGAAGATGGAGATGAAACAAAGAGCGAATGTGGACAGAGTGAGAGAGAAACAGAGATTCCCTTGGCTTTCCGGGGTATATAAATTATCTGACAGCTTCATTTGTTAAATGCGAAGCGGATACTTGAAGTGCAGTGCTAAATAATTTTTATAAAAACTGTATTTTGAGGCACCCAATAACCACTAAAACCACTAAAACAGTTTTATTTCTGTGAGAAATTTTCAAACCAAAGCTATTCAAAGCATAGGTATTTTCAGCCAAAGGAGAGGTGGTTTTTAAAAACATACATAGAACATGCACAGATTTTTTAGATATGCGTAAAACACTTGTATGACATTATTATGGGAATTTAATATTTTCTGATCAAAATAGTCAGTAGGCTTGGTCAGTATCAATTTTTTTATACCTTCATACCTTCCTGGAATTTCACCAGGGTACACAATATTTAACGATATCAGACACACACACACACAAAAAAAAAACAAAAAAAAACGCCAACCATCAAGTTCACTATACTCTGCAGGGTCTCTTGCCATTTTCAGTCTACTCATTACACAATACACTCACCAGATGTCAAAACAGGTAATATTCTCACACCAATGATCCTTATTAAACAAAGAATGAGAACAACACACCCTCTGAATTTATGTTTTTATCTTTTACAGATAGTAAGACTTCTGCGTTGCGGAACGTGTCGTTTTTTATTTATTTGTCTTTTTACCAGGATAAACCACGCGTACTATAGAGAAGTTATATCAGCAGGCAGCTCTGCAACAGCACCACAGCAACAAACACTGCTAATGAGAACACACAGTGCTCATGCATGCAGTGTGGCCCAGGCGTAACCTACAGGCCACGTGATGCACACTGAATTCAAAATATCCTCAATACAGTCTCTTCAGTATGACATTAATAGAAAGCTGAGGGTCCTTATTTTTGACTGTATTTTAAATCACACCATCTAGATTTTTAAATACCCTGGTACAACATTATCCCATGATAACACAAAACTAACTAAACTAACCACTAAAAGAACATTTTTATTTATGTGAGAAATTTTCCAAACAAAGCTATTCAAAGCACAGGCATTTATGGCCAAATGAGGTGATAGTGTCAAATAATATGCTGTTGTTCATTGTGATATTATACCAGTAATTTAGCATTTTCTCATTGAAATAGTTGAAGCTGTGGATTGTGTTGTATTGGGCAAAGTATGAATCAGCAGCAGCGAAGGTTTACTAATCCGCAGATACAGAGGCAGAGACAGGAGACAGGAAGGTACGAACTGTGCTGCAGAATAGAGACACTTTGAGATAAGCACAGTTACAGAAAATGCAAACTAGATGACTCACCACTCCTCCTCGCACGTATCAGAACAACACATTTCAGGTAAGGTCATTACAATTACAGATAACAATACAGTGCCAAAATTCACTGCTGTGCTAACTGTGAGACTGTGTTTCACTATCTCTTGCAGGTCTGCAATTCTGTCAATGTCCTCCCCATAACCCCTCCAGCTCACTTAGTGGGAGCTTTGGCCCTCATTTATTGTGCTATTGTTGAAACCACTGCAAATCTAAAGACTGGCATGGCGGTGATACACACACCGTCTGATTACACTGAGTGCAAGCTGAGAGAGCACATTCACAACACCTACAGTGCATTTCTGGCTGCGCTCTGCAATAACACAATGCCTGCTTTCGACTGCCCTCCATTAAAAACCACAGGTGGCATGTAGGCTTCAAATCAAAGCCATTAATAAATGAGAGCCACTGTCATTTTGAATTACGGTAAACTCTGAACTCAGCCCGAGTCACATTTGGATATCCATGACAACAGTCAATTTAGCACTTCTGAAGGGTGTGACTGTGAATACAAAATTGTAATTTCAGTATCCACACTACAACAGCCCAGCACCTGAACCAAACACAACAAGCAAACACACACAGGGGTGAAGGCTTTACATTTCCAAAATGTGCTTCTGGAGAGAATCATGTCCCCAGTGAAACCATTATTTTATATCCTCCAGTTCCACCACCATAATGAGTCTCAAGGGAGCGCACAGCTGTAACAAGCATCTCCCTGAAAACACAAAGGAAGACAGGACTGGCTAATAAATTGGAACGTGTTACAGTTGTCAAATTGTGGATCAATAACCAAACAAGTGCACACAGGAAACCTTATACAGCAACAGTCTGTGTTGTTACAGGCTGGCTCACAGGATACAAACTGCTTTTATAAGCCTGCCATAGAGTGCTCCAGGAATGAGTCCTAAAACCTTTTTAGCATTTCAGCACTTGCGGTTCCCTCCTCTCAAAGTCATTGGGTTTTTTTGAATGGGTTTTTGTTAGATGCCTGAAATAAAGTCTGCAGTTAATACAAGCTTAAGAGACTTTCATGTTTTGTTTTACAATATAAATTTCCTCAGTAAAAACCCCACTCATAAATTTTAAATCCTGGAGGAGTCTGAATAAAGGTGGATGCTAACAAGTGGCTAAATGAGACTACAGAACGTCATCATGCCGAACACAACTTTACAGCCTCGTTGTGATAGGGATTTAAGTTATGCAGCTGTGAAGTAGTCCATTTAAAGCCTAACATTAGCTGTTTGCCTCTGGTGATTGCATTAAGGCTTCGAAAATCCTAAAAGTTGTATTCATTTGTGAAGATTATCATCCTGAACAAAATGTGTAAGTATAATACACATTTGTTTGCCACAGGTTTGATTTTCTACAATAATCCAAAACCCAATGTAAAAATCCCATTAGGTTTATGTCGTGGTAACCAGGGTGATGCTGACTACCACATCAGCCTACACATGAACGCCATCCATGGAGCACTCTATTACACTGGCCACCTTGGACAGAATTCTCCTCTTCTTCTGCTTCATGCATGTGTCCATTTTCAAAATCTGTCACTGTACATCAAACTACTCACATGGCCAGACTTTTCTCCATACCTTGTTTTAGGACTATGTGTGAAACAACAGCAGCATGAAATCTACACGTTAAACCATATTTTGAAGTTTTAATAACAGGGCTCATCTCCCCATCAAAACAAGTTCCCTGCCCACACTATTCTTCAGGGGACCATCGCTGTTTTTAGCATTGACAGGGACAAATGTGATTTTTTTTGTTGTAGTCAAACAAACAACCTAGAGAATTTCTTACCTTGCTGCAAAATTATGATGGGTTCAGCCAGACTGTTCTCAAGCACTGAAACAGCGCAAGATAGGTCTGGCCATTAAAGACTAGTAAGACATTTATACGTACATTCACTACAGAGGGCTGTCAGTTAAAAAAACAAGAACTAACTTGTAATAAATTTGTTAGTTTTATTAGTTTGATTGCAAAATCCAGTTGTACACCAGCAAATCTTTTGAATAATTTCAAGTAGAATAAAAAGCCCCAAATTCTACAAAGATGCCACAAGTAAAAGTAAATAATAACAATATTCTCTAATAAGGTATTGTCCTCTCTGGTTTCTTCTGTGGGGCAAAAGAGGATGTGCAACAGAAAAATGTTAATCATACTTGAGTAAGACAGAGTGAGATAAATGTGCTTACACAAACAGAAGTGCTAATTGTGGCCTCTTTCTCCACAAGGTTAAACGGCTGAAATGTAAACACAGAATTTATAATAAATTAATTACACAATTAATAACTGACGCTTGAAGATTTTGTAAACATTGCTTAATCTTCAAAACATATTCTTTGAGTTGAATAAGCACTTAGGATGACCATCAGATTTTATAATGTTTAAATACCAATTCCAAGACTAACACCTCTGAATAAATTAGAATTAGGTATTAAAATATTCCAGGAAAAAAAGTCTTTGTCCTCATGTTCACATAAAGTATTGATTCTGTTCAGCGAGGAGTGCCTCCTATAGCATGTCCTAATGTTCACTGATCCAATATATTGATCGGCAGGGTAATGAGATGTCATTTTGATGTCAATACGGTCAAATGTTGGTGATCCACTGTGCTGAGCACATAGAAGTACTTTTGAACAAATACAGAGGGTAGAAGAAAATATAGGGCTGAGGTTTGAACTCAGCTCCATGTTAACCGCAGGAAGAGTGCTGTTGCACCTTAAGAACTGGTTAGATGAGTCGGGTAATTGTGCTGAACGTAGAGTAATGCAATTCAAGATAACAGCACAGGGGCATGCCTCACAGACGACTGCCATGGCAACAGACTGGCCCGAGGTAGCAAGAGGCTAGATTTTCTTTCAGTTCACACCGAAATGAGAGAAGAGATTAATCACAAACTACATACCAAGTTTTAATCTATTTAACCTGCTAATGATCAAACACTTGAGGTTTTTTTTAAAAAAGAAGATCTTGAAGAAAATAAGATCTTGTGTTCAGACATAGATCTGATCGACAACAAGGTTTAAATATTTAAGTTTCATCCATGTGAATGGATTTAGTACAAGGTTGCTACTGGCACTTCAGTCATTATAGAGCATGGGGAATATGGACTTAATTAAGAAGAAAATTATGAAAGGATTTTCACTAATAATCACAGTGCCTTGGATGCTTTTCAGATTGTCAACCTATACCAAAAATCATGACATACGTCACAAAAAGAAATTATATGTTTGCTCACTGGAAGTACTATGTAATTGTATCAACTGTTTAAATTTCAGACACCCAATAGATGCCTGCATAATAACAGACCCAATTGTCTATTTGATAGTCTAGAACATCAGTTATTTAACTGGTGTGTAATAAGACAATAGCTGGACCCAGTATAGGGGGACAAAACCTATTATGATCCACTGAGTTTTCAAAGGGCAGACGCTGTCATTGCAATGACGTTCCCTTTGGCAACATCCTTTGAAATCTCAAAGTACCAGGATCGAAAGAAATTTTACTTTATTTATTTTTTAAAGAGCTGTTGAATCATGAGATAATGTATTCACTAAGAGCCTGCTGAAAGCTGGAATAATACTTCACAGTTTACATGCTTTTATGTTTATTCAAGATCTTTTAAGAGCTGAAACGATAAGTTGATTTATTGTCAACTAGTTGACAGAAAATGAAGTGCCCACAGTTTTGGTAATTCATTCTTTTAACTAATTTTAACCAAATCTTCAATCAATCTTCTCC
Organism: Plectropomus leopardus; assembly: GCF_026936395.1. Classification (NCBI taxonomy): domain Eukaryota; kingdom Metazoa; phylum Chordata; class Actinopteri; order Perciformes; family Serranidae; genus Plectropomus; species Plectropomus leopardus. The sequence goes on along the minus strand of NC_142187.1, from coordinate 25,201,114 downwards.
AACCACTAGCCACTCAAATGTGAATATTTGCAGGGTTTTTCTGGTTTTCTTTGACACTAAAATGAAAATGTGGGGTTTTGGATTGCTAATGGGACAAAAACAAGAGTGTCAACTTGAGCTTCAAGAAATTGTGATGGGCAGTTTTAAGGATTTTTTGTTGCATTTTATAAAAAAAAAAACAATTACTCAGTTCACAAAGAAAATAACTGACAGACCAGCCAATAATGAAAGCAATCTTTCAGCACTATATTGTTCTAAGTTTTAGAGAAGAACGACTGAATACTGAGCATAAAACAACTGGTGGAATCCAATCACGAAATGTCAAATATCACAAAGCAATTACAGGTCAAAACTGCACCTAAAATCACTCCTCGCATCAATGTACCAAACAAAACTGGCAGCGCAGATGGTTACACACAGAGAAGGCTGAGGAATGCTGGAGTGGTCTGTTACTCTCATAGCAGAGGTGTGACCTTCTGTCTGGCCACTGACCACAAGGCTATCAAATCATCTAACTGCTTTGTATCTGTAACTGCAGTGTGTTCTGCAACCGCAGACCATAACAGTGTATAGAAATAAACTTTTCTGCAAAGCCTATTTGTGATGGTATCTCTATTTCTGGCCACTGCACTGTAAGATTGTATTTTCGCAAGTATTGAAGTGTTTGAGGGCCATTGACCCACTATGTATTACTCAACATATTTCAGCTGACACTGTGAAAGTCAGCGCCGATGATGCTATACAATATGTAACGCAAAAGCTGCAAGGAAAAGAATAAAAGCACTAATGCTGCCACCCATGTAAAATCCTTGTGTGAAGTAAAGGGATATTCTGGATTTAGCATTAACCACAAATTAAAGGATTCTGAAACATAATTGTATTGGCCATGGTTGTTTAAGAACAAATGAAAGGGACAAATCATGACAGAGCACATAATGTACCGAGAGCAAACTAAGTGGGTTTAATGAAGAAAAAAAAGGAGCCAGTGTTAAGCTCAGAGGCACATACCAATCTCTCTAAGATTAATTTCATTAGGAACAGTAATTCAAGACTGCAAGCTATCTCATATCAAAGCAAAAGCACAACAGACAAACAACTTTCTGAGCATTAGGGAGAAAATCTTTTTTAGGATCTGAAAAAATACTGTTTTTCTCTATGCACTTATTATTCCTACAGGACATGTGTGAGTGGAAGCATTCCCATAAACAAGAGTGTTAGCCACTGTCATAAACAGAGCTTGTACAATACAAAGGAACATACTGACAATTTGGCCTTCATATGAAGTAATCCAGTCTTGGTGAAGATAAACAAACCAACAAAGCCCCTGAATGTAAATGAGTTAAGCACTGCAGCCCTATTTATGACCGTGCAGCGCAGGTCACAATCAAGGTAATGACAGGTGAAATGATTTCTAGCGCGATTCTGTCTGTGTGATTAGTGGTCCGATGAACTAAAATGTAAGGAACGAAAGCAGCCTCCTGTGTGCAAGCTCTGGGCAAAATTTGGTGGGAATTAATAAACATTCTGAACATGTAGGCGTCAGAATCGATTTACTCAGAGACATATTAATTTGTGCTTCCTCGTTGTGTTGCTGTACTTTAATGGAAAAAGCACTCATGCAAATAGAAGGTGCAAAATGCTCACTGTGCCCAAGCAACAACAACAAAAAATATAGAAGTGCTTGTTTAGCAAAAGCAACATCATCTTCTGTTTATCTGTTGTTCTGTACTCGCAAGTCATGAACTTTAGTTAAACTACATTAACCTTTGCTTACAGCTTAAATGACTGTTTTCCACAACAATGCATTGTTCTACAAATAATTTTAATGAATTGATAATGCTTAACCTGAGGTTGTACTGATCAAAGATTTAGAACAATAACAGTCCCAAGGGAACTGAGTGAGTTGTACTCTTTTTTGTTTTTAATATATACGTATGCATTGGTCCTTAGCATCCCATATATCTGAAAACTGTGAAGCCCTGATATTTGATAGACACATATAACTTTCATTTTTAGAGCATTAAAGACCTATTATGCAGAAAAAACATGTATAGGCTCATACTGAAGAAATACATCTTAATCATCAGCTATTACTCACTAGAAGTGTGTGGCGGTGTATTTTTCTAAATTTCAGATAATGAAAAAAACATGCAAAAAATATATATAAATAATTAAAATTGAAAAAATAATTACATTAAAGATAAAAAAAATAATTAAAAATATATTTTACTTTGTTACACATACTGCTCACAAGAATGAACTTTTTTCTTAATTTACTTTGATTTGGAATCACTGTTTCCGACAATATATTTATGGACAATGGCAACATTCACACAAAAATATCATCACAATAAAATTCCAGTGACACTTGTTGACTGATAATATTGAGATATTATCCAGCCCTAAAAGAAAGTATGTCACTTTTCTGTTTTATGTTGACTGTGCTGTTTCCAGTGGTTTAATTGAGCAAAATGGGTTTTTTTGACATAGAGCACATAGAAGACTGGCTAACAATAATTAAAGTCAAATACAAATGACCAAAATACAAATTGGCCCTGGACATTCCTAACAATGCCCTTTATATCTATGTACACGACATATCGGTTCTCTCCGGTGCCGTACTGCTCGGCATGAGTTTGACTTTTTATGAATGTTTTGAGTATCTTAGTGCAACAGCAGCTGTCTGACTGTCAATATTCGAAGGCATTTACTAATTACAGCTGTGATAATAAGTGTAATACTAACATTGTCTATACCGCCCACCTCTATTTCTGACCGAGGCCTGAAGCAAGTAACACCTGTCACAGCAAGAACAGAGCACAAAGGAACGTAGAAACCCATGGATGTAATTATTTGTATTATTTTGAACTAATGATCAAAGAATAATAAGCTTCTTTTCTTGCCATCACAATAATCTCTATATAATTCATCTTTTCATGATCACTAGAGAAAAATGTAAAAGATTGCCACGCAGTGATCATCCTGTCAGTGATGGCTTTTTGTGTAATCTATAGTCACTATAAACTAATTTTTGATATGACAGCATCAGTCCCTTTAGGAATATTTTAGGGCTATTACAGCAGATTTGTTGTTTGGTTGCAGCAGCAGGCTGCAAAAACTAATGTTGTTATCAGCTGATGTCAAATGTGAGCAGTGACATAAGGCAATCTTGGGTAGAGATTAGGCTCATTCGAGAAACCCTGACTAGAATTCAGATGAGAGTCACCAGCTTAGGCTGGAGGAAATGACAAAAACTGCTGTCAAGTTGGACACGTTCAGCCTGAGAGATGACACTGAAAATCAAATATTTGTCATATTGTAAAAATGTCTGTGCTGATATTGGGTAGTTTATAACATAAGTCTTGCTCAAATTAATTTAACCAGTAATTGTTGTTTAAATAATGTGTTCAAGTAAGATAGATTAGATTGTAGATTTGCTGTTTTATGTCCCCATTAAATAAACCATTTAAATAAGATAGCACAGCATGCCGCACAAAACGTCTGACCAGAGAACTTGTTAGGTCAAGATCACTCGCTAATTATTCAGTGGTTATGACAAAACAAACCAGGAAATTTATTACACTTATGGCCTATAATTTCTTTTGTACTTTGTTGTTGCAACAGTAATGTTACTTTCCCAGCTTGCTTCAGTCTGTGCTCAGAAGTCCGAGGAGTAATTCACCTGTGGAGGTGTCTTGGTAGATGTAGCTCTGTTTAACCTTCATGCATACATTTTAAACTCTGCCATGAAGCCCTGGGTTAGGGAACGACAGCAAAGGAAAGAGACTTTTGTACCTTATGTGAATTCTAAAGATTGTACTTCTCCCCAGGGCGGTATACTACCTGAAAAGAGGCACTGCCTTGAAGGCTAAAGTGAGGGAGTAAAAATCTCCCGTGAGCAGTTAAAAGACGTACATGAAAGAATGTAACACGACAGGCTGCGGTCTTGCTCTGTGAGACATAATGACACATATCTCTGGCAATTTTAGGGACATAATAAGTAAATCACTCTACCCAGAGGTGGGTATACATAGTAAACTTGTGTAGTAAATTATAAAGAGTGCTTCATTCAAACTACTGAACTCAAAAGTGACTGCCTCAAATGTAATGATGCTTTTTTTCCACTTACAGCCCATCTTTTTCCACAGCGTACTACATTTATTTTTAGATCTGGTTTGATACTGAAAATGATGGAAGAGAAAAACAGGCCCATACCTCTTTCTCTAACCACTCCTCTCCCTCTTTGACATGCTGTGTATACCAGACACAGTCAGAGATATTCTCTCTCTCTCTCTATCTCCGTGTCTTTGGCGTGCCCTGCTCAGAGCAGTGGAGATCGCAGTGTTACAGGTAAGGTTGTAAACATTAGCAGGGGACTGGTGATCCACAATAAGTAACTGGAAGGACCTGTAATTTAAAAGGCTGAGGACTGTTTATCGATTTAAGCTCTAAAACATGTCCTACAGTAAATGTGAAAAAGGATCCACTAGTTGTCCAAGGACACCTACTGTTCCCGCTGAGACCACAGGCCCCAGTGCAGCCAAACTGCCCTGTATATATTTTCATACCTGGAAATCGGCATGCACACACTGTTGCATATAAATGCTGTTAAATCAGACTAAATCCGCATTAATGTTGACAGGTTTGATGTGTATATATAAGCTGGCAGGATAACTCACAAGGCTTGTTGGACAAGACATGCCAAAAGATATTTATTTAATGACTAAATAATGTGTATAATGAAGTACTTAGTACTTGCATCTGCCCATATATTAAGTATTCAAATACCTCTATAACCCAGTAGATGGTTTAAATCCTTTCAACAACTGTCAGAACAAGGGCAAAGAGAAATTTGAAATATATAGTAAATAACCAACAATTTTTCATTTAAGAAACGTATTACCTCCCTGCTCCATTTGTTGTATAAATTTACTAGTTATCTTACTCCCCAGATATGCTCTCCTGTTTTCCCATCTCCCTCTGTTTCTGAATTTACAGAGTTTTCCTGCTACACTCTGCTAAGTTCTCACAACTCATCACCTCTTGAAAAACTTTAACTGAAACATTATTCAGTGGAGCATCTTGTTTTCTTCCTTCCTGAAACCCTCAAAAGGTGCTTCCCTTCACCGTGTTCACATATCAACTGCTGTTGCCGAGCAGCTGGTAGTCCAGCGTGGATGCATTCATTCATTTTATACTAAAACTGATCAGCTTAATGATTCAAATTTCAAGACTACTTGTTCCCACCAGCTGAATTCTGAGGATAGCTTTGTTCCATAAAGTCAGCCCACATACCTACTTCACAAACCCAAATGGCTACAGTGGATCATGCTGGAGCAGTTTGTGAATTGGGTGTTATACCGCTGCAAATTCTATTTCATGGGAAGTAGCTTTGTGAAGTGTTGTTACATGCTCTCACTGTGTATCCCTGTGTGTGTACAGAAGGCACCATGCGGCAGTGTCAGCTGCCATGTTACTGACTGCACGCATGCCTCTGTGTGTTGTGTCTGCCTATCTCTGTGTACACATGGTAAGAAGATGCGTAAACAAAAGCTTGAGCATGTGCATCGATTAGAACTCGACTGATGCTGGATTTTTGAGTACAACTGTCCCAACAGCAATGCATAGACCTTTGTGTGAGCAGACAAAGCAGGAAAAGCACACAAGTAAATTTAAAGCTGTATTAATCAATATTTTTGGAATTGATGACAAAACCATGTGAGGAAGCTATGGAGAATTATCACACGAGTGTGGTTTTAGGCAGCTGTTGTTAGCAAAAAAAAAAAAAGCACTGATAACAGACGGAGTACTACCTGTCCAGCATTTAATGTCTGACAGACAAAGTTAGTGACTAGCTAACTGGTCAACATTGTGAAGAATGCAGTGTAAGCACAAGATATGTTTCTACTCTTAAAGACAAGCGATAATGGGCAATTGATCAGACTTTATTTTTAATTACGATGTTTGTTTTCAATGTTGAGGAAAAAGGATCATTGTTATTAGACGAGTATTGTGTTTCATTCCATTTCACAATGTTACTCTCATATTGTTTTGTGTTTTAAATCAAACGCACTCCTTTCCTTTTCTGCACTCAGTGTTGCAAACACGACTTTCTTACTAAATTTACAACTTTTCAGTACCTCTTGTGAACTTTATTTCAGAAAAAAACAAAGAAACCAGCGACAAAAGTTTTTTTGGGTTAAAAAAAATGCATGATGTTTCCAAAGTCATTGAGTAATCATGTTAAATAATCCTGATCTAAATACTGACCAAAGTAATGATGATTATGACTTTTTGCCAAAACAGAGCTTACAGGAGTGTGACTGTAAGACTTATATGCATCAGACAGCCAGACACACAGCTCCAAATAAATGTTTTTGTCTGCTGGATGGAAAAATAGGCAACTGTTTCCTTACACATTCTCCATTACAAATTTATCCCACAATTTCAGTATTGTGTTTTCAATTTGATCCGCTGCCCCCAAGTTAAAAAAATCTGTTACCATTGCTTTAATGACAGCTCCATCCACCATCCTGGTTCCAGGGAGCAGGCAGTGCTGCACTCAAACTCAACACAGCTGTTATTAATGTCATTAGTTACATCTGAGTTTGACAAGTCAATAGAAGTCCTCTGTGAGAACGAACTACAGGCTGATAATCACAAGGTGACATGTTATTTTTTAGGAACATTAAATAGGGTTAGCAAATAGTTGGGACAAAAATATAATTTACAGGGTTCTTACAGTTAATCATTACAGTTATTATTACCAGAATCCGCATTTCCGTCTGCTGAACTGTGATATTCCACTCTGCCAACTCAGCTGCCGCATTGTTGTCAACAAAAGAACCTAGTCTGCAAACAATGAAATTATGAAATTATGTTTTTAAATTATTTAAAGTGTGTTTTACTGCACTATGCACTCTATTTGTGCAACACACAACCGCTGACACACACAGTGCAATATTGGGGCTACGGAAATATATCATCTGTCTGGTTTAGATGAGAAATGATCCTCCAAATGTTGAGGACCTCTGCCTAAAAACATAAATATCTAATGTGTATTTCCACAAGTCACATTGTGTCAGTCAGCCTCGTCTCAACTGTAGCCATGTTTCATCCCCTTGGCACCTGCTGTCATCTGGATGATAAGATGAAAGACAACTCACATCTTAAAGACGGAGCTTCAGCAAAATGTGATGATGAATACTGATTTTACACACTCCATAAGAAATGGGCAGAAATGTAGCCCAGGGGGACTTGTCATGACCTGTCAGGACTTAGGAATGGAGCACTACATCCACCCTATCAGATTATAATAATCAACCTCTTGTTCACTGAGGTGCCATCTACATACAGTGTTACTCATAGGCTACTCAAGCAGTCTTTCAAAGCCACAAGAAGTCAATAAATACATATTGATAAAGGTCATTTTGTTGACAGAAACAGAGCCATTTATGCTCCAATTCTGTCTTAAAAATATAAATCTGTATAATCCCCACAGAGTTACATTAAAACTATTTTAGTGGATTACTGTCGATACAGTGACAAAATGTCAAGATTAACATCTGGTTAATCCTGCTGTGATCTTTAAATAGAAAAATCTTAAATTGAGGTTTTGGGACTCGAGGATCAGGATGAATATTATAGTAGGGATGGAAAGCAGCTTTTGTGAGATTTTAGGAGAAGATTTGAACTCTGGGTCTCTTCAGACTGAAAGGTAGACTTTTACGCCTCACCAAAGAGACTGTGTTAAATGTCTTTCATCTTTCTTGAGCTCAATCTGGAAGAAATTCAAGCATAAGAATCTGGGGGTGACAGAATAACTCTTCTAAAGACCACGATATTCTAAAAAGATAACTTCCCTGGAAGAAGCTGATTTTAAATATTGAAACAGCTTGCCCTCACAGTGCGCCAGAGAGCTAACTTTCAAGTTCAAGTGGCTATTTTGAATTTCAGCTGGTGGTACAAAATGTTCGCAAAAGTTTGGCTGTAGTCCACAAGAAAGATCTCAGTTTTTTTGCAACACTGGTAACATATGCTGAATAAAATCATTAAGATGGATTAAAGTGGTTAATTGCATTGGAAATTCAAATTGCCATTCTCCCCTTGCCCACCCACCCATTACAATGCAAAACATTTCGAATGCTTTGTTTCCCAACTGCATCATAACCCACCCATAATGGAATTCTTCCTTCATTTATTCAAGGTCAAAGCTCATCACACCCACAGTCCTTTGCATTGTAAATCTTCCTCTCAACATGTCTGTAGGGGAATTTGAATAATTGAAAATTTCCTGTAGTGGTCCTCTAAATATCAGTCTACTGCCAGCAAATAGTGAATTCTGTGTTTGGAAAAGAACATATCTTGGACACATGTTAGCAAATAAAGTAAAAAAATACAACCTTGTGTGGTAGAAACATGTCTTGATTTAACATTTTCCACTTAAGATTTCTAATAAAATGTAGCCGAGATGTTTTTTTCCCCACTGAAGCAGGTTGTGAACTCAGTTACTCTGTTAGTGAGCAAGCCTCAGTGTTTGCAGTTACTTCTGTGAGATTATCAGATACAGCACCAAACACTCAGCTCAATGGGTGTAGCATACTGGCACTCATCCAAGTCCTGACAAAGACATTTCTGTCCATTAAAGGCATAACACAGGGTGGTGTGGCGCTGCTTCACCCACTGCATCCAAACAACACACCACAATGGCGGACGGGTATCAACAGGGCCGTTCAAATCTGATGCCAGTTATTCACGGTCAGGTCAAAGTTCACAGTTTGCTGGACCACCAAATTTGCCAAACATGTACAAGTAAACATGCAGGAAATCCAAATTTATTAACTGTTTCCACCAGCTCATTTAACGTAGAAAGCATTTTCAATCAAGCAATACAACGGCAATTAGCTTCCCATGAATGATTTGTGTCTCAAGACACTCTTAGTGCTGCTTGGAAACAAACATGTAAATGGAAACATTGCAATATTCGTGATTCAAATTGGAAAATAATTAAATAAAGAAGATAGAAAATCAATATCAAATTAGTGTTTTATCTCCTCACACAGCATAGAAGAGTTTTGATAAACTCTGAAGATTATAGAGTCAGTCGCTTAAAAACTGGCCATCTGTGGGGGATTTCTTTCAGGGTTGATTAAAGATACAGCGAAGATAAGAAATCGTATTTTTGAGAGCGGATAGACTCAGTTGAGAGATAAGTAAGTTAGGTGGTACTCCATCAAACCTGCACTTTAAGAGATGGGATATAGGACACAGACGCAGTGAGAATAATAAAACTCTTAAAATAAGAGTGGGAAGTGAAACAGAAACAAGTGATATTGCAGTGCTGCCTATCCCTAGGCTGCATCTTTATTATTATATTTTTTTCTCTTTGGACAGTGTACTCTTGTTTAAATAAAATAATGGGCAATCCAGACTATGCCAAGGAGAGTTTTGCCCACTGCTTTTTGGGCCTTTATTTTACTCAGATTAAATGGCCTTAAAGTAACGAAACAGTCTCATTAGACTCAAACTTGTATAACACTGGTTACCAGTGAGAGCAGAGAACCAAGGCTGCATGACAGAAAAAATGTACACATGAATTTCAGAAAAGCTACAGTAATATACAGTCAAAATTCATATATTCTTACTTTACCTTTAATGATACTGATTTAACTGTGACACCAATTTAACCAATTTAAGCAAAGCTCAGGAACTATATTTTTTTTCTTTTAGCAAATGTTTCTTTTCAGAAAAAATACAAAAACTATGAGGACATCCTTTACAATGTTGCTTACTTTTACTCCTTGTGTAAGTGGCACTTATTAAATAAATCACAGTCACATTTCACCGTGCAGCTGCAGTAGTTGGGCGTGTTAACATCTTTATGAGGACATACTATCTGATGTCACCTGGCTCCAGCTCTCTGCTTAAACTAATATATTCCATTACTTCTAATCAACACATGAAACTACTTTGGGGCCAATTTATGTTACTGTGTCTATTTTAAACTACTTTTCAATTTAATACACTATCGTTAAACGGGTAATGTATTATCAGCTATATAATCAGCTAACACAACAAACTAAAAGCAATCCCTTTGCAATTTAGTGAACTTCATTCACACTGACTGGTGAATGGAGAGCAATGCTTGATTGGACACATAGCCAAATGAAATGTTGAATGAATCAAAGCACAAAGTATGACTGCCTGGTGATAACTCAGCACCACAGGACCTTTTTTTCTGAATGATCTCTGAAATAATCTTAGTGGAAGAAGCAGTTTTGTTTAGATATTTGAAATGCACAACAAACAATAAACTGTTTCCCCTGGTGACTGGGAAATAAATTGTCTGAAACAGATCATTTGGAATAGCACTGATGAATATTTGAATGAGCAGAATAAACAAGGTGGGGAAAATAATGACAACAGACAGCACGGTGACTCCGACCTCATAACAAAGCAATAATCAGTTGGCAACTTTGATTTGAACATTCTTATTAATGCATCTGTCAGATTTGCAAAAAACAAATTCCTGTTTGTGTGCTTGAACCATCAATTTCACCTCAGGAGGACACCTCTTTCGAAAAAAGTGTTCCCACAAGATAGGGATACACAACACCAAACAAAAATGATTTCCCACTTCTTCTAAGCCATCCTTTCTTCAGAGATCACTAAGCAATCCAGTAATAACAAAAAGGAAAATCCTTCCAGCAGTTCACTTCAGGACCTTACCCTTATCACAGGTTTTATACACTATTTGCTACCAGCACAGCACAAGCGTCAACAAAAGTACACAATGCAACAACAACAGCTTTTGCATGTACTAACAACACTTAAAAATAACAACCACAACATTAACTCTGGACTAAATTAGAGCACCAGATACATTAAAGCCAGGCACCTGTTTCAAATAAATTGCTCAAGCAACATTAAAACTCACTTTAAACTCATTTGAACATAACGGAGAGGGACAGGCTGTCAAGTCTAGTAGGAAATAGAACAGCAAACATGTTGTGCAGAATTACAGCATGTTAAGGTAGGAGAGGCACTTACTGTGGTGAAGTTCACCGGGTAGCAATCCTCTCCTCGAAAGGTGCACTGCAGTAGCATGTCACTGATGTTATGACCGGTGCGGTTATAGAAATCAGTCATGTTGAAGAGTTTGGGCTTGAAGTTCTGGAAGTTTGCCTTATCCTTTAGGGCAGCCAGAACCTCTGGCTCAGCCAAGTGTGGGTTGGCTATTTGATAGTTACTATTGAGGAGGGCCAGCAGCTCTCCCACATGATACAGGTCATTTCTGGTGATTTTGGAGAAGCGAAACTCATTGAGGTTACAGAAGGTAACGGCGGGGAAGGTGAGGTTTGTCGCCGCCACCTCGTCCAGCTTGGTGACGTGGGGGTACTCCAGGTAATACGACACTCGATCCATGCACACCAGCAGCAATAAGCTTAGCGAACCGATGAAGGAGAGACTCCAAAGAAACCGCCGGAATGTCATGTGCCCATAGGCGAATATGTGACTCATGCCATGTAGGGTGGATATGTTAGCAAAAGCTTGCAGGTTGGAGGGCCTGATGCTTTCAATGCTTTCTTCTGAGCTTCCTTTCATGGTTCTAGAGTGATGCTCAATACTGTCTGCCCAAGAACTTCAGGTTAAAGACTTTGCTTAGCAACAGCAATAGGAGAATCCAACCGGCAGTGTTGGTTTGGCTGCACTGCTTCTTTTTTCCCCCTCAAGAAGTGGTAATGGTCTCAATAAATAGCTACCTTAAAATGGTTGTCAGTCTCTGTAACAGTTTTCTTTTCATCACAATTCACCTTCCAGTGGTTGTCAGCTGTTCCTCTAGTCCCAGGTTCCCCCTTTTCTTTGAGGCTGCTGTTTTATTATCTCCAAAGCCGTCTCTCTCACTCCCTGCTCAGCTGTCCTTTGTAGCGGCACCAAACACAATGACAGCTCCAGAAACACCCACTTCTACCAAAACGCAATGCCTCCTGATTCCTGAGTGGTGTGAAAGGGACAAGAATACAAGGAACAAGAAAAGAGAGGAGAACAGAGAAAACAGCAGACGTAAGGATAGAGGCGAGAGATGGGGGGAGGGTGGGGGGGCGGCAATGAAAAGGGCTAGCGTTTGGAAGAGAGAGGTGCTAAGCCTCAGCAGTCAATGGGACCCTTCCTCCTCTAAGCGGAGAGAATGCCTCTACATCGCTGTGATAATGGGATGCAATGGTTTTGTGAATGGAAGTAATAAAGAGAGAAATGGCTCACTGGTCCCCTCGCTGCCACCTTCCTCTTTCTCTCGTGTCTCTTTTGGATCTTCTTTTTTCTTCCAGAAATAAAAATCGGGGGGGGTCAGAGACCTCCGACCAGCCCACCACTGTGCTTGACAACCGGCGTTCACAGCTCCCGCGGGTTCCACTTCCCTATTTGCACAGATCCTCAGTTAATAGTGAAGACCACCTCTTGATGCTGTATGGTCACCCCCCACCAGCACAACCACTAAAGCCGCTTCGAGACCTCCAGCTTTAGTCCTGTTAACATACAGATTTATATTCTGCCGTGTGGAGCCTCTCTTTTTCGCTTCCTCTCTCTCTCTCCCACCACTCCCCCATTTCTTGCTCTCTCTCTCTCTCTCTCTCTCTCCCTCTCTCTTTCTCTCCCTCTCCCTCTTTAGTAGTCAGGATCCATCCCACTGCTGAATGGCTGCTTTGCCTGTGTGTATCTGCTCACAAGGGAAGTCGCTCAATCTGGACACCACCTTCGCTGTGTTATTATTCTCTAATCTGCTCCCACAGTCTCCGACGCCAACATATTAGCTCGCATACAAGGACGCTACAGGTTGCATGTTTATCACGTTGATATAATACAGTTCCAGAAATTTCTACATTTTAACAAGCAAACAACTAAAGCAGGCAAATGTGTGACCGAAGCCAGCTGGTTAGATGTTTTCTTCATTATACAATTCATTTATCATCTGATTTAAGATCTTTGTGTATTATTGGTATGAATGTTTCTTCTCTTGTGACAGTACGGGTTAAATACTTCAATTTTTCTCTGAAATTCCAAGTGATGGACTAATCCCAAAAGCATTTCAGTCTGGCTTTTGCAGTCCAGGGATATGGCTTGTTGTGTGTGACCACATGAGAGTTTCGGGCTTGACCAGTAACAGAGTTGGTGATTTTACCGGGTTTAATATTTCACCGCACCACTCTGAGAAATCTTTTCATTTATCCCAGGAACCAAAAGAGATTATCACTCATTGGCTACCCAGGGATGTCCTATTATCATAACAATAGGTGAACTGCCAAGGATAGGACCACAGCCCTTGAGGATTAAATCAATATTCTGCCCTAGTAACCACGCACAGAGACCATAGCAACCATTACCCACAACACTTTAGAGGTATGCAGTTCAGATAAAACTATGTGAACCATTTTATCTGCAAACCTCTAAGAAATGCAATGCCAACCATACATTGCCTCAGTCGAGACGAAATTTTGAAAAAGGTTCACCAAAGAAAATAGATGCCTGAAGTGAGAGACTACTTTTTCAGTCCCCTTATTGCAGCCTGTTCACCTGACAGGGAATGCTAAAACTTAGAAAAGGGCTACCAAAACAATATATGAGGTACTGCAATTTCAAAAACACAAGATGGCAGCATGTTTTTGCTACTTCCATTAGGGCTGCACAATTAATTGAATAGTATATGCTATCACAACTTTGGCTTCAGAGTTAAATGAATATGATCGGCTGCAATGTTGGCATTTAAAATGTGTTTACTGCTCATAGAAAACTCTGCTGCATGTCAAATCGCTTCCTAAACTAACAGCGGCTTCCACCTTTGAAGAGCTGTCATGCTGCTGCGTGCCTCTGCAACAGCAGCCAGTGAAAAACTTTCCTGAATGTTGCTACGGCAGACAGGAAAAAACGAAAACCATCCGTTGTTTTGACATAGGAGAGAACAAACCATATGCAAAGAGTACATGAGACTTTGGTCTGCAATTCAAACCAACACAGTTAACATGTTAAAATATCCTAAAAAACACAATCTGCAGTACAATGACTGCATAAGGGCCAGAAAGAATAATGTTGCTAAGGATACATTGCCATTATCGTTATCGTCTACTAACTCTAACATCTCTTTGTTGACCAGAAGCTTCAAGTACACAGCAAAAATATCAACACTTCTGGTCTTAGACAAGCCAGGTACTTCAAAATTAAAGCACAATAGGTTCTGCTTTGATTGATTTATTTCTAACAATACTTTATTTAACTTTAATATAACAGTACTTTATTGAACTTTTTATAACTGAACTATTATAACAGTTGTTTATTAACTTTATTATGTGGCAGTTAGTACTTAATTTAACTTAATGTAACTGTAGTTCATTTAATAACTTTGTATTTTAGTAGTTTACATTAATTAAGAAGGGAAATTTCAAAATATCAAAATATATATATATATCATTTACTGCAATATAGCCTAAAAAATACTTTAAAGCTATATCACCAAGCTCTATGTGAATACTGGAAAAAATATATAGGCAATATGGTTACAGCAGGATTAACATATCCGTGGGAGATGCAATTAATTCAGGTGAAGAAGAACCTTATTCTAAGTCTTATTTTGGTGCAAAGATTTGTCAGTTAGCATGAATTCAGCACAAGGTGAAAGTTGACAGTAGTGCTATGTCGAATTAATTTGGGTATAAAGTTTTGCTAGTTTTATCTAGATTTTGTACCTAGTAGATGCACTACGAACAAGGACCAGTGTTATTCTGATGCAAGTTGTGCTCTGTCTTGTAGTACGAGCGAAAATCAAAATGCCACTTATATCATCTCATAACATCATGCCACCTTAAATATATCCAATACTATTCCTTGTCAAAATGTCACTGACTTGATTAAGACTTGATTAATTTGAATTTACAAGTGGTTGATGCTTCACTCAAGGCTACATAATCTCCTATGATAATTTAAAATGTATAAAATTCAGCTGCACTCCTTTGTATTCACAGTCATGACCGATAATGATTAATGTGCTGAAAGAAACACTTAACAGTGATGGATGATGCTGTGCCTGTTTAACATACGAGACCTTCACTGAGTTTTAATATGTCTCCATTCACAAACGGGGCCAGGTAGGTCAATTTTGCTGACAAACACTGACAAACACAAAAACCTTTGAGCTACTGCCTGAAACAGAAATAAAGCATGAGAATAGAATAGCTATGTTATTTTATAGATACTCTTCATTGAGAATGACATATATTATTGAGCATGTAAGGAGTACAAGAAAATGTGGTGGTCTTTGGTGAAATTCCATTAACTAGAAAAACACACAGTAAGCAAACCAACAGCGGCAACTGTGTCTAAAGGATCATCTCAAAGTACTGGACCAAGATGTGCAGCATGGACGATGTGCAAAGAGTTGACTACAACCTCGCGTGTCCATGATATTAAGTGTCCCGCCAGAACTAGCCTTTTATTTGAGAAAAACTGAAAATCCTGCGGTGAATCCCTGTGACTATAGTGATAATATCACATACAAGGTTACACCGTAACAGAAAGATGATCGAAAACCTCAACAAAAACTAAAATGTCTTCGGTGAAACAAATATTTCTTCACATACTGATAAATATTCAACATCCGAGTATAGTGATTTTTGTCATTGTTGCATAAATCTGCATTTGACATTCAATTTCCATATCCAGTAATAGAATGCAAATACCCTTCACGCTGTATTTATTTGCATTCTCTTTACATTTGGGCAACGTTGTCCTGTGTAAAGATTAGCAAAGTTAAATCCCAAATTCATACTGGCAGGCATGCCTGTTGTTGCAGATTGCAGGATGAAAGTGGTGGACTTTTCAACAGTAATTGGCTTTCAAGTGGATGGTAGAATGCACAGCATAATGCAGCGAATATTAATAAGGGGGAGTAGTATTTGAGGCGCTGCTAAGCACTGCACTCTCTTTTTTGGGGCCTTTGAATTTGACTTTTAACTATTAACTAATGTTCTGAAAAATTCCAGAGCTAAAATACTTCTGGCATATGGAGGATTGTCAGTTTCTTCATTTTATCACAGTGTCATAACTGCATGTTTTCTAATGCAGATATGTTTGTGAGAGAAACTAATTTTGTGAAGACTAATGCAATCTAGACAAGAGTGACTGTCATGCTACTCTTTGGGAGTTGCAGACATGCAAGCTGCGGCACAGAGGAGGGGAGAGAAGATGGACATTCTGCTTAACATCAGTGAATTTGCAGCTCACAGCAACTCAAAAAATGCAAAAAAATGTTGTTGCACATTTACAACCTGTTGCCAGTGCCATAAGCTTTTTCAGTGTATTTCATTAATGCTGCTGACACAATGAATGTCCCACAGAGCCTAATCAAACCTTAAAACTTTATACAAAAAACAAAAAGAGTCGTTGAATATTCGTGTTGAACAGCCAAATCTGATTCAACTGGCACAATTCAGTCAGCTTCAGCCCCAACGATAATTATATCAGAAAATATTGCAGAGTCACTGTATCACATTATTACAGAATTATTATTACCCCTTACAATGAAACTTAAAAGGAATAAAAACAGATATAGGAGAATATTACTATTTTTTTAAATGAAAGTATCTGTAGAAACTATCCCTTTTGAAAATTAATTAAAATAAACATGAGATTCTCTGTCAAGCTGCATTTTTTCAATACTGTAGGTAAGCAAACTTACCAATTGCAACCATCATTTTTCATGCCACAGTATACCTTGAAACCAGTTAATTACTGCAACTCCACCACCTAATATAGCAATAATAATATCTAATATAATTTGTCTCTTAACTATAATCTATACTTTCCCTCTGTTCTATATATTTGAGCATACTTTGTGTAGTAGTAGCAGTAGTTTACAGTTCCAAGTTTAGCATTTTTGCACATCCAGGAAATCTGTTATCTATTAATCCACAACAGCTTTATCTGGGATAATGTACAACAAATTATCTAGCACTGCCACATATTCTAAAATGTGCTCAGAAGCTACTGTATGGAATAATATCTAAAGCCAAGATTTCTGATAGTTGAAGGAAAGAGAAATGCTTTTCATCTGACTTATTTCTTTACAAGATTGATATGGTTTTGATTGGTTCATAAAGCATAGTCACAAACAATGTGATTCATACAGCTGGCCTGCTGTGCTGCTTCCTGTCACCAAAGATGTGGTACAAAAGCTTTGGGGAAAAAGGTTTAACCTGATTGACAAGTAAACATCTTAATTTGGTGTAAAAAAAAAAAAAAAAAGTACAGCAGCGATGTGTATCTAAATAATGTTGTATATACAGTAATGTGCTATAATTATTACAGTTCAGCAAAAATCCTTATAATAAGCAAACTGCCCTGATATGATGTAAAGCTAAGAGGAGCAATTATAGTTTGTCATTCTTGGTGATGCCTGAGTTATGCAGATTTGGCAAGCACCTCAGAGGACAGATTACCCTGTTAGGAACTGAACCCTGCAGTAAAGCAGTCAACATTTAAGAGCATATACATCATGAAGTTAAAGAAAGAGCAGCAAAGATGCAACACTGCACCGAACAAAGTGGTTCCAGCACGGAGGAGCAAAAACATTATCTGAACTACAAAAAGAAAGTTTATAACCATTAAATTTAAACCAACTTTTAGACAGACATGTTAAACATGACATGTTTCTGGCAATTAGGATCTCATACATTTCAAACTTTTAAACTTTTTTTGACTATTCAATGACTTTCAAGGCCTAATGTTTACAAAATTGAATTTTCAGACATTGAAGACTTTTTAAGGACCTGCAGACTTTAAGGTCAACTGCTCTTAAAGTAACTAGATACATTTTGCAGCAAAAGAAATGATTGAAATGAGACTGAACAGACTGAAAAATCAAAATCATTATTAAATATTATGAGAGAGAACAGATGTTAAGAAAGTTTTTTCTTTGGGTGAAATAATTTACAGTTGAAAAAAGTAATTAATTGCCACGTACGGCAATATATGTTATAAATCACAACATATTGCTGTATATATGTTATTGTAATCCTCAGCGTATTGCAAAACATGAAATATGGCAATAATATTGTATTGTGACTTATTTATCATGAAAATACCAGATCATGGGGTCGCAAATGATGATATTGACTCTTACTTATCTGTACTGCATTACAAACGCTTATTTTATTGCTAAGATAAACTAAATGCTAAATGCTTTGTACTTTAAAGTTTGAATTGCTCATCCAAAAAGTGGAAAAAATTATAAAGCTCCAACATTTGCTTGAGTATGGAAATGTTCACAGAAACACAAAGTGGTATATTTATGTAAAAGACTGTGAAACAACTTGTGCATTTGGCAACTACAGAGTAATCACTGCAGGTATCAAACTATCCTTTGTTCTATTAAGCTACAAACCCAGCAGGAAAAAAAATAAAACAAACACTCCGCGTAGCCTTTAGCAATATGTTGATATGAAAGTCTGTGATGAACACAACAGCCGACATTTTTCTTTTTCTGTGATAGACAGACTAAGGTAGCAGATATGCACACACACACACACACTTACCTTTTTTTCATCTTCTCTTCATAGATGAAACAAGCAAAGCGCAGAAATCTGCCACACAACAGAGAAAAAGATGGCCTTCACAATACAGTCAACCAATGGCTGCTATTCAATGTGTGTTGCAGTTGCTGCAAATGACCTTGCATAAATGCTGTCTGAGATAAGGGCCTATTCATATGTAATCTGCTGCTCTATATCTGCTGTGTGCTTGTGGAAAAACAACACTGAGAGGAGAAGAAAAAGTTTGAGACCCTGGACACAGGAATAGCAATGTGCTGTGAAGAGATCTGGCACTAATTACTTACTCAAATTGTAACACTTTGGATGAATACAAATGTACCCCTTTCAAACAGAAAAAGAAATTAAAGCAGATAGTTGTGTAAATCTAACAGAACATTAGGGGGTCCTTGAGGTTTTATAGCAAACACCTCTCATGTGAAACCTGAAGACAAATAATATGGGTAGATTTTTACTCTGCCTGCACACTGAAACATGTCACATTGCTTAAGTTGCATATACCATAGCTAGATATTAGAATTTTTGAGCAGATCTGTACTATATAACAGATAGAAAGGTGTCTCTTTGCATCTTGTTTTGTGGGAATTTAGATAAATAACAGGGACTTGCCAAAGGTTTTCAGTAATGAGCCAAGAGCTATTTAAAACCCAAAATGTTCCCATGATGAAGGTCTTATTAAAAAACTCCACTGCTTAGAGCTCTTAGGTGATTGCCTTAACACTACTGTCAATTTACTTCACACTCTACAGCCTAAATAGCCTACTTGATAAGAGAGTGATGCTACAGTCACTTCCTCACATTCACTGCTCATAAGATCAGATGACTCATGATATGGGTGTATCTCAAAATTGTGTAGAACCTCACTAGCATGTTTAAAGCCAATACAACTGCCCCAGGCTGTGGCATGATAGTAAAGAATGGGCATGATAAAGTGCTTTACTATTTAGAGAGATATGTTTGTATGATAAAAGGTATTATTTGTGCTCAGTTCACCCAAGTGCCTCGGGTGTCATCAATCAAAACAGATAAAATTTCTGTGATACAGGAGCTAGGACATATATACTCACACACACAGGAGACAAGATAGGTACATTTTTGAATTGTTATTGGCTTGTACCTAAAGGGACAGTTACCCCCCAAAACATAAAAAAAAAATACACATATTACCTCTTACCTGTAGGGCTATGTATCAGTTTAGATTGTTTTGGTGCTGAGTATTGCAGTTATCAGCCCAGAGATGTCTGCCTTCTCTAACATATAATAGAACTAGACGGCACTCAGCTTGTGGTGCTCAAAGAGTCAAAAAATAAATTTGAAAAACTCAACTGCAATGTCTTTTTCCAGAAATCATGACTTTTTTTATCAACATAATCCACAGACCTTGTTGTGAGCAGATTCATGTAGGAACTATTTTCTTTCTGCCAAATTACAACCACCAGCCGAATCACTGCACGAAAGGAATCCGGCATCTACTGCTCACCACTGAGCAAGCTAACATCACAGCTCAGCCAAGGAAGACGCCATTACTGTTAACATCTCACGCTGTCACAAGTACAAGCCTATTGTCCAAGTGTAGATGCACTCAACTTTCTACATGGTGATACAGTTGATGTGTGTAGTTCGGTAGAGAGAAAATACATGAAACTGCTCACAACAAGGTCTGTGGATTATTTTGAGTAACCATGTCAAGATTTCTGTAAAGAGACATTAATATTGTTTGAGCACCATGAGACGAGTGCCATGTAGTTTCTTTATGTTGAAGAGAAGGCGGTCTACAGCTCTGATTCTCTGCCTGAGCCCGATTATGACAAACCCAACCAGCCAGGTCGCAAGGCAACATGGTTGGCTGTGTTCGATTTCTGCCTCCCCAGCAAAGGGAGACGTGTGTACAACATGCAGCAATAAGCAGTGATCATTTACACACCGCATCACCATAGCCAACTAGACGCACCAAGAGACACAGCCCACTCTGCTGAACTTGACAAGACTATTGAAATAGCTGTTAGCCTGATCCATGTTTTAATGTTTAAAAATATACCATAAAGTATAAAGAGGGTCTTTAAAATGGGTCAAGACCAAATTGCTGACCAGGCCTGATTTTTTTGGGTCCAATCAGACCTCTAAGGCAGACATCTCTACAACCGATATCTCCAACACTTCGCAGTTGACACTAAAACAAGGTAGCCCAATAAACAGCACCACAGGCAAGAGAAACTAGGTATTTTTGATTTTGGGGTGAACTGTCCCTTTAAACTGTTCTGTCAGTACTAGGATATATCTTATTGAAATCTATATGGGAGATAATCTTCAACTGAAATCTGAAAAATACAAAAACCTTGTGCAATTTGCGAAATAAAATGCTTTAAGACAGAAACGTAAATGTGGCGAAAGTCAGTATATAAACATGTTTCATGATTAAATCTGGATGTTGTCAGTTCTATTATACTATATGACTAAAACAATCACACACTGGGGACCAATTTTTATGTTAAACCTTTCATCCGGAAGAACACAACAAGAATATCTAATAAAGAAATACAAGCCTAGAGAGCATTAACATTTTTATCCCAATTATCAGCATGAAAATCTTAAATTTGTTGAGGTGTTTTATACTTAAAAGTGTCCAGGATCAAACACAAACATAGCAATGTAAACACGCCATAACCAAACAAACAAATCTTCCAATTACTACAACCTGACACCCCAGAAACAGCGGCTAAAAGTGGAATACATTCTGTTTGTATCAAGGGGGCAGATGCACACACTAGGGGGCCTCAGATCATAACCCACTGAGGCCCAGCCACCACCACTTTGCACGTTTTGATGCAAAGACAGATTTTTGTCTGGTATCTGAATGTGATGAAAGGATAAATTGAGAACATGCTTAAATCATAATTTGCCAAGAAAAAAAACTTTAATATCCCAGTTTTACTAGCCCTTTGCAGTTAGTCCAAATTTATACTTAGTTTAGACACAAAATAGATAATGCACCAAGTAAATGCAGTCTGAGTTAAAATTATAGGGACTTAACACAGCACTGTACTATATTATAAAGCTTTGAGACTGGACTTTAATAGTGAAAATATCTGCCACACACTTAATCAGACAAAATGAACCTGGGGCTTTTGGGGCTGGGCTTCTGTGGCAAGTCCCTGCTTTAATCCAGTCTCGCTCATAATACCATACATATTTAATAAGCATCGCCACAGTGTACATTAATCTATCTGGAAACAGAGCAGGTCTACATGCAGATCAGGAGTGAGCTTACCCAAACCCTGAATGTTACTACAAATGCAGCTAAAAAGTGTTTTCCTGTAAATGTTGTGTCATCTGAAAATAGCCCTAGGTCTTAGATATTTTGTTAGCTAGTAGCTACATGGAAGATTACAGTGGATTAAAGCGGAATCTACTACAGGTAGATAGCTCCAATTGAAATATTGCATGCAAGCTTAAAACTGGTGCAAGAGTGCCACCCAGTGGACTCCATTATTAAGTACAATGGTATAACTCGACGTCCATTTATCAAATTACTACTGTGCAACACTGCAGTGCAAAATAAACCAATATATAATAGCTGCGTAAATAAAAACTGTCACGTTTGGGAGGCCTCTTAGCTTAAGTTTTATTCATTCTAGTGGTCATTGATTTAGTTTTTATTAATTTAATTTTTAAGCGGATTTTGTATTGATTTTTCCCATGAAAGCTGAAATTTAACAAAGTGAATTTTACATTATTAACATTGATTTTATTATAATGTGCGGCTTCTGTCCATGCAAAACAAAACAAAACATTACCTGCCTGAATAAAAACTAACACGTTTGGTAGGCCTCTTCAAAGTTTTATTCTTTCTATTAGTCATTAATTTTATATTTTTAGAACTTGTTTATTTTTTAAGTAGATTTTTGCTGATTTTGCCATTACAACTGAAATTCATCAACAAGTGCCCTTTACATTTTCAGCATTAATCCTATTTCAATGTGCAGCGTCTATTCGCTCCAAAATCAAAGCAGGTGAGCTAAATTAGTCACTAATTAACGCACGCTATATAAACAGCTGTGCACGAGCCAGAAAACTGGGATAATTATTCCTTTAAAAAAAAGCTTGATATAACATTTGGCGTAGTTACTATTGTCAACGTTTATATCTTACACCGTTTAAAAATGACTAACGATATATCTAAAAAGAAGGGGAAGAGTTCGGGTGAGAAAAAGGGCAAAAGAAAAGTCAAAAGAAGAGAGACTTATGCGATGTACATCTATAAAGTTTTGAAACAGGTGGGTGAAAAACCTTAACTGTTTTGGTTTTGCGAACTTTACCATTAACTAACGACCCTTTTCCTCTGCTTTCCAAGGTGCATCCTGACACGGGGATTTCAAGCCGAGCCATGAGCATCATGAACTCCTTCGTGAATGATCTGTTTGAGAGGATTGCCACAGAGGCGTCCCGGCTGGCTCAGTACAATAAACGCTCTACCATCACCAGCAGAGAGGTGCAAACTGCGGTGAGACTGCTGCTGCCCGGGGAGCTGGCCAAACACGCCGTGTCTGAGGGAACCAAAGCTGTCACCAAGTACACCAGCTCCAAATGAAGACTTCAGCACAGTTGTTGTGACAAAGATGCCTTTGTTGTCTGGTTGATTTCAATAAATATGAGCACAAACAGCATATTTTTCTTGTCGTTTTGTATTCCCTTCTTTCATTTAGAGACGGGGAAGCAGGGTCAATATTAAACCACTAGATGGGGTAATTGCACATCTATCATATTGCAGGCACATTGAGTCAGTGTCTTTGATAACAGACCTAATTTCTGTGCATAAAAGCTATAATGTTCCTATTTGCTAAAAAGATTCCCTGTACAGCTGTCATTTTGATTAAAATAAACTATACTATATTCACAACGTATGACACAAACATAACTGTATAATGTACTTTTCTTCATTGTTAATTATTATATACAAATTAAGCAGCAACCTTCGCCAATCTAGTTGATATGTGGAAGGTTATCCACAGCGGACTACTGAACAATTATTTACATTACACACAACAAAATCCCATGACCTTTCCAAAACTTTCAATGATTATTCACTAGTTTAATGTCTTTTCCCAGCATGGAAAACAATATTGTGATATTCTATAACTTTTCCAGGTTTTCTATGACTGTGGGAACCCTGGATATCCAGCTGTGGGATTATGCTTTTTGACAGCCTTAACTGCGTTTTTTGTTTTGTTTTGTTGTTGTTTTATTTATTTTTTTTACACATAATAAGAAAAGGGAAAATTACAAAATGTTTCTAATCAAGCCCCAATCGCAAATTCCCTTTCCTCACATTCAGACAAAGTTTGAATTACTATTACAACTCGGCTTGTTTTACCATTTATCACCACTAACACCCACGCTTTCAGCATAACAGAAGACAGCTATAACTGTACAATGGTACACACTGTACTTTATTTACGACACTGATCATAATTGACGTAAATTAATTATTATTGGTGTAAACTGTGGCATTTAGTTGGATATGAGCGAGGTATGAGACAAACCTATTGCAGACAAATAGTTTATCATCCACTTTGTTTTTCAAAACACACACAGGCTCCACTTGTGTGTAGGTCTATCATTCATCACACACTCATATCGATCCAAGAGCAAAGGCACCTGTGTCTCTAGGCGAGACACAAATAAACTGGGATACACTGAGAGCACCAAAGCCCCAACAGGTGTTGAATTAAACAGGTGGCTGTGATGTCGAGAGGGTAACATAACTGGATGAAAGCTGAACTGCTGTCAGCCGGTTAATCGCTTCGCGTTTTTGGCACGTTATCTCCTGCAAGTGCTCCACTGCAATGATTCAGAGACTCTTTAAACAAGCCCCGAGAGTCAACCGATACAACCACAGCTAACGTTAATGTCACTTACACAAGTAAGGGTTCCCGAAGTGTCTTGACTCAATGCGTATCAGTGGCTATAACTATCGTGTCAAAAGTTGATATGTTTTAAGCTTAATTTGTATCACAGCGAGCTAGCAGTTGCCCGATGTAAGGTTAGCTAGCACGGCTAACGTTAGCCTACCGTTAATGCGTTAACACACCACAAAAGTGTAATTTCACAATACTTACCAGTGTTTTGAAGATATTTCCTGATGTCTCCATCTTCAGTCGGCCGCCGAAACAACAAAAAACGACACATATCTCGCCTCAGACGAGTAAAGAAATAAACAAAAAAAAATCTTGTTCTTCTTCTAACGCAGTTCCGGTAGACTGTACACTTCAACAAAACTTTATCAGCAGCGGTCCAAAATAAAGATGGCAACCGGAAGTCTTGCTCGCTTGCTGGGCGGGCCCATAGACTGTATATAAAGATTTATATAATATTTATATTATATATTTATATATGTGTTTATATTTACATATAGTCACTTGAATATAAACTTGGGTGGGCCACAAGAAAAATATCAACACAATAAGCTATTGTTCGTTTCAGCGACCAACTAGTTACAGTTATTAAATTATAAAACAAACATAATTGTTACTGGTTACAGATACTGACAGAAAAAAATGTAATTAAATTATAGTTATTAATCACAATGTTGGTGAATACTCATTTAAAAAATCAGTAAAAAGTTTCTATGTTGAATTAAACATTTATTCTGCTGCTTTACATCTTTCTGTTGTGCAGGTATAACTACTCCTGGTGTATTTTTTGTCCAAAGCCGATCAGCAAAGGTGTTGAGACAATTTTTAGTGCAACATTTATGCACTTATGTATTGGGGTCTTTTAAGATTTATTGCCGTGTTTAAAATAGTTTTTGGAAAAATAATCAAAAAGTAATCAACTGTAATAGTTACATTACCTTTTATGAAGTAAGTAAAATCGTTAGGTAAGAAGAGTTTTTACACATACTTTCATTCACTTTTTAGTTACAGAAGGCCTGTAACACATTCAACTAAAAAAAAAAAAGCACAAAAAGCACCCATTGTTTTTATTACTTCATATGTCAGTGTAACTGATAATACCAGTTATTCTTAATTCTATGACAGTGACACTGTAATATTTTCTGAGATGGTTATCATACTGTGAAAGTCTCCTACCGTTGTATGTGAGGACACAGTCTGGGGTTTGAGGGTCCTCTCTGAGAAAATTGTAAGCATCAATTTCCTGCAGAGGAAGTTTTATGCACCAATTTATGGCAGAAATGTCTTTATGTCTGTAAAGCAAAACACAAAATTCAGGCCATAGGTTATTATTGAAAATATAAAAATATAATGGAATGTATAATGCAATAAGGCTCTCTGTCATTCTGTATTGCTTTCAAATATTTATTCTCTAGACTTTTCTCATTTAATGTTATCCCAGCTGAGTGTCTCAAGTTTGTGGAAGTAACCTCTTTCAACGTTCATGTGGCACCTGCTCATCATAATGATGAATTATTTCATTATAAATTATTTCATGTAGGGGTTGATGAATTAGTTAATAGTCCATATGTGTTTCAGCAAGATTAATACTCATGTTCAAAACTGAATGCACATTCAAAACATATCCCTTGTATATGTGCTCTCTCAGAAGTCCAGAAAATGTATAATTCTGAGAGAAAAAAAGTTGTAATATTATAAAAATGAACTCAGAATTTAATGAGAATGGAGTCATAATGTGTCAAGAAGAAAAATCTGCCCTGTAGCCTGCTGAGCATTATGTTACTAGTCTGCTGATTTCTTCTTCAAACTGTCTGACAAACACAGAACCCCCATTTGGGAATTTCTGTGGAGCAGGCAGTGCAGTGCTCCTCATCAGAGGTGGAATACCAAAACTAACTGATAACACTTTTGATCAGGCATATTAAAAGATTGTCCCATATTAAAAAAAAACCTACTGCACCTGACTGAATCAATACAAGACATGATTTGTCCTGCATATTCATGTACAGAACTCTTACAATGGAAATACTGCAGATGAGTTTTCTAGGATATTGTTAGGAACAAATCTGTCCTGGTAAATTATTAGTACGGATATCTCCCTCTTTAATACAAAGCTACGCCTTTGACAAGATGAGAAAGGACAGGTTCTATCTATTAGCTGAGCAAAACAGCCTCAACTTGAGAAATTGGTCATATTCACATTGACAGCATGCTTTTTTTTCAATCAAGATGGATAGACAAGTCTTTGATGGATCCCAAATGTTGTCAGAAATGGGGGTAAGAGTTTTTCAAAGTTTAAAACAGGCATATATCTCTGACCCATTTATCTCACATGCAAAGACAATGAATACATGAGAGGTACAACCTGTTTAATATTCTTATGATTAGATGTCAAAATACAGCAGTGGTTTGTTATAAAAGTCATGTTTTTATACCTCTGACGTCTGTATTCCAACCCTAATTCATTATTCAGTTAGCTTTAAAAATTGACATATTTATAAAGTGACGGAGGAAATAATGCAACATCGTATCCTTGTTATGCATTCTAATCAGGGTTTTAAAAGACGACCCTGTCAACTGAATAGTACTTGATTACAGGATAATGACACTAGCGTTTGCACCAGTCCAATCTGCATAAAATGGAGGAACTGATAAAGGTCTCTCTAATTAGGATGGTGTTTACATCAGGCTTTACATACACCTATTAGGCTACTCTTGTCAACATCCCACAAAGCCGGGGCTCAGTGTGATAATGCACTTGGATGTGACTCCCACCGCTGACTGTTATTGTTGAGACACCCATTTTAGACGTTTCCCAGTATTCTTGGTAATGATGTGAAATCTACAGATGTTATTACGAGGGTGATACAGTCTTTAATGGCAGTAACTTTGTTCGTGATTATCATGCCCATTTAGGTTTTGTATCTCGCACCCTTCCCCATATCCCCTCTCATGCCCATGCCTGGTGGTAGTCATCGCTGTCTCCTTTAGGCAGACTGCTATGAACACATTATGGATGGATGCATTAGTGAGTGATGCAGAGCCCAGGCTGGCTTGCCTTGTTTTCGTGTGAGAGTGCATCATTAGAAAATGTTCCACTTGGCAGGGAAGCGCGTATTAACTGCAACCGCAATGAAATGAGGTTGTGATAGATGGTTAAAGTTATACAGGACTATTAGGTTGAAATATGAACCTCTCAATTGTCGTGATGAAACAAAGGGCTATTTGCGTGGTGATCAGTGCATTGAGAGACAATTGGAATCTGAAAAGACCGATACAATACATTATAGGTAGTGGGGCTAAGAGCTGAAAGAGTACAGAAAAAGTAATCATGCTTCCACAAAATAGTTTGGAGCTACTGTTCAATTCAAGGCTCTATAAATTCATTTAGGTTCTCCACCAACATCTCAAGCATTGTGATGAGACCTGGGGGAGATTTGCGAACAGTGCACCTTGTCTAAGCCCTGTTGAAGACTCTGATGAGCCACATATATATGGAAGTAAACCAGAGATTGGCTATCAAAGGCGCTTTAATGGCATTGGAGAATTAAAGCAGACTTTGTGTGTCTACTTTAATGTGTCCATATGGACTGCCAGAGTCAATATGATGTTAAGAGAATGAGAAAAAGCAAAGATGTAAATCAGAATCAGCAGACAAAGGCATAAACATAGAAAATAGCTTCCCTGTAGATAATGTCGCTTGCCAAATAACCCTTTGATAAATGAGCAAACTGGCTTGATTTCTTACAAAAACATGGGAGGAGAGCAATTTAAGAAGAAATGAATGAAAATTAGCAAGAAATTAGTAAAAAAAAAAAATGCAAGAAAATTACCTGGAAATCTAAACACACACAAAAAACTGAAAGAGATAAACAAGCAAATGGCCTGAAAATGTTTTTAAAAATTATGAGAATTCTGTAACATCATTTTAAATATGTAATTATAGCAATAATGTAGTTTTTCCTCTATTTCTTTTTTCCCCATCCTTTTCCCTAGCTTTAAAAGAGAAATAATCTAAATCTACAAATTTTCAAAAACAATTTCTTTACTAATTGCAGTTACATTTCTTAACAAGTTGCTCATTGCCTTTTTTCTCTCATGTTTTTGAAAGAAATCAAAGCAACTTGTTCAGGATTCAAAGGTTTAAATACTTGTGAAGTAAAAGAAAAGCAACAACAACAAAAAATAAAAAAATAAAATGATCTCAAGAAAGTGCTACAATACATTTTTTGTAACATAATTTTAAACATATAACTGCTATAATTGTATACAGTTTGCAGGACATTTCTTGTCATGTTGCTCACCATGTTTATTCCCATGTTTTTAAAATAAATCAAACCAATTTTCTTAGGTTTCAGAGGTTTAAATGCTTGTGAAAGACTTCTGAATGAAGCCAAAGAAAACTGATGTCGATCCAGGCATCAAAGGGTTACCCTAGCTAAGTTATTCTACCACCTGCATAAAAACTTCCTGTCTTTAACTCCCAAGATTGAAACTTAAGTATGTAAATTACATATTAATCACTTTCTTATTAGCTCAAAATTGCCCAGACACAATCTTGCTCCCTAACAATAAGTAACACATAAATCATTAATAATAGAAACACCTGATGGATAATTGAGTGCTCTGATGTCATGGTAGCGCTCTCTCTAAACTTTCTTTGGGTGCACTCTGTCTTAAACTAACAACAGATCCAATTGCAAACCCATTAGCATTTAATATTACTGTAATTACTGTGTACATTTCATTATGTTCTCAGTATATTAAATGACTGCTCAGTGTGGAGGGAGGGCTATAGTTTAATCTCTTTCTGTATTACTGTGTGCCACAGTACTCAAAACAGCATTAAGAGGCACATAATCAGAGGGAACTAATTGCCTATGATTGCATAAATGAAGTGCCTCACTCTCATCAGGCCTGTTGCTGATGTCCAGCCTTTCACTGCCTTGGGAGAGGAAGGCAGTTGACCACAATGCTGAAAAACCTTGGAGAGACAGCTTCTGGTTGGTAATGTGAAGAAACCAAAGATTTAATATGTCCACAGGGGGCTGTGAGGGCAGGGGGTGTTACCACTGCTGATGTTTTTTTTCTTGTCATCAGAGTTGCCTCCGCTTCACAGAGGGAAAAAAAAAGTGGAAAAAAAAGAAACATGAATGCCCACCATTTGAGAAATGAATTTATCGAAGTCGCTGTCTTTTTCCCCATTAGTAAGTGTTTAGTTCAGCGTTTTAAATAATTGCGTTACCAGGAATGATATTTAAAATACATTTGGGAGTCAATGAGGCGGGAAAGTGCCTACATGTTTTGCTGATGACACCCGGGCCATTTGGAAGACATCAAAGTAGAGAGGAGGTAGCCCAGATGCATATTATAAACTCATTATGTATATCATTTAAAAGGATGTACTCCAGCCGCAAAAACAATATTCCTAGTCTCTCTCTGGTAATGTGTGTTTTCAAAGTTGAAACTCTTACTCGCCTTCA
Source organism: Plectropomus leopardus (assembly GCF_026936395.1). Lineage (NCBI taxonomy): Eukaryota > Metazoa > Chordata > Actinopteri > Perciformes > Serranidae > Plectropomus > Plectropomus leopardus. Next base: position 25,171,126 of record NC_142187.1, on the reverse strand, counting down.
GTTTAATGTGGCATCTATTACCAAACTGTAACATAAAATAAATGACCTTGATTTCCATACCAGAACAGTCGTTAAGGTATAGATGAGATGCAGCGCTGCTTCTGTGTTTTTAAATGGGAAAGAAGGTAAAACCTCGCCACAAATATCTAGTATTTCTCCACCTGTGGTACAGACCTTGTTTTCCACAGAGCTTACAGGAATCCTAAAGGACTCAGAGGTGCATAAGCATATATTAAAATATGTGTACTTTTATACAATATGTATTCAATACAGCACTTTTTAACCCTTTAAAACCTGGATCAATGTCACTTGTCTTTTACTGTACTCAGCGGCCTTTCACAAGTATTGAAATGTTTGAACCCAGGGAATTTGTTTTGATTCCTTTGGAAAGCATGGGGGAAAGGCAATGAGCAAGTTGGCAAGAAATGACCTATAATGTGCAAAAATGTATAGATTTAAAAAAATAAAAAGAAAAAAGAAACTAAAAAATGTCCAGAAAACTATATTTTTATAATGATCATAATTATATATTTAAAATGATGTCACATAATTATTATTATTGAGCATGTTTTTGAGTAATTTCCTCATTTATTTTTTAAAATTTTTTTTTCTTTCTTTCTTTTGTTTTTGTTGCAAATTTTCTAGCAATTTTTATACAAATTTCTTGCTGATTTGGGGGTAATTTCTTCTCAAATTGCTCATTACCTTTTTCCAATGTTTTTTAAAGAAATCAAGGGTTAATAGATAATGATATTACAGCAAGTTAATCAGTCACCTAATTTTGAGTCATCTTTGCATGCCTTGAAAAACTATCCCTGATGTCTGAGAGATGGGATCAGTTTTGCTATTGGATAGGATAACGTTGGAAAATAGTGGTCCATCAGTCAAAAGAGATGTTTGTCAGATGCCTAGCGAGTAGGCTTAAGAGGCTTAATTATGCGCCGTCCCTCCGCCATCAGAACACTACACGTGGGGCAGAGTAACACAGCGGTTGCCAGTCATTCAGCCTAATGTTCTAATGCAGGGAGCCATGTGGATACATAAAATCCATTAAGGCTCTTGAAAGAAAAAAATACTGGAAGAAGAAAAAGACATTTTGCAAACACTCACAGGGGCTTACAAACAGGACATTCTAATTTGATCTTCCTCTAGGAAAAATTACAGGACAAAATTTGGACTCAAAAATGGCCCAAATGCACAAAAGTCAACTAATCCTTTTTATGTTTAACAGTGAAAGCTTTGTTAGGAATGGTCATAGTTTGCAGTGATTTGACACTTGGACTATACTTGCTCAGCACATCTCGAGAAGGAGAGGTGGAAACACACTGAGCTTCTAATGCCTCATTCCCACTGCACAAAAAGCCTCAACAAAAAAACGCACTCGCTAACATCTGGCTTTTAAATGCAATGGCAATCCGTACAATCGGCTTTTACACCCGGGTCAAATGACTCTGCAGTTGTCACGGGTATTTATTGCCCCCAGCTTCTATCAGCTGCTTAACCAGTGAGATGCAATGACATGCCGTCACTAATTATCATTTGTCTCCACCTAAGCAGCACCAAAACATCCATCCAAATAAATCTGCACCACGTTTTTAAGAGAGACTAAATTAGTAAGAGGTAAAAAAGAAGTAACTACTGTCATGTTTTCACAGACCTCTGTCCTTGCTGCTCTCTACTGTTTACGTGTTCTTTGGCCTATCTGTGACGTGAAACGGACACACCAAAACAACCCACAGACATGCTCATGTGCTGCAATGCTGTGTCACTCAAAATTAACACATACTGACCAGGAAGACACTAAAACAACCACAAACAAATGCAAAGGAACTGCAAAAACACAGAACAGAGCTGCAAAAACAGGCAAAACAACCACAAAGAGACACAATATGCAGGGTGACCTCTAGCTAACCTGGTTGAGTGTACCTAATATAGGCTGAGTTCTTTGCAGCAGCCTGGTAGCAATTCCAACCTTTGGCTCTTTGCTGCATGTTATTCCTCCTAACCCTCACTGCTTTCCTGTCTCTCTCCTGCTGTAAAGGCAAAAAGTCCTAAAAATAATCTTTAAAAAAGGATATGGCCACATATAGATGCAACACAACCACAAAGACACACAATTTGACCACAAGGAGATGCAAAAAGACACAAAATAACCACAGAAATAGGGGAAAAAACAACAACATAAAAACACACAAAATAACCAAAAAAGACTTAATTTCACAGAAAATGCAAAAAAACATACAATATGACTGCAAAGAGATACAAGGGAACTGCAAAGAGACACAAATGAACTGTAAAAATGGGCAAGACAAGCACAAAGAGGCACAATATGACCACAAAGGGATGCAAAGGAACTAAAAAGAGACACAAAATGATGAACAAAAAATACAAAATTACACAAAAAGATACATAATGACTAAAAGAGACGAAAGATTACCTAAAAGAGAAACAAAAAGACCACAAAGAGATGCAAAGGACCTGCAAATAAACATAAAATAACTAAAAAATAGGCAAAACAACCACAAAACACACAAAATGACTAACACAATTACTCAAAAAGATGCATAATAATGACAAAAATTACCATTAAGAGATGTAAAGGAACTGCAAAGAGACACAAAGTAACGGAAAAAAAGATGAAAGAAACACAGACACAGTAAAAACCTAATGTGTCAATGCTTTTGAGGAAGCACTCCTCCAATCTGTTGCTGATTAAGGTTCTGTCTAATAGGAGCCAGTGTAATTTAAAAAATATTTTCTATCACCCAACAAACTACGTGTATCGTAGTTACAAAACATGAGTTTACTCAACTCATTTGATACTGGCAGTCTGACAGAGACACTACATGGCTGTAACTTTGCTGCAGGCAAACAGGAGCAGCTCGAGTGGCTGCATGTGAGACATAAAAATAGCATTACTTGTCACACTCCGGGGAGGGTCTCATACCGAATATCAAAACAACTCTGTGAACCAGCCCTGTGAACAGCCGGCAGGCACACAGTGGACATTAGCCAGAGAGAACAACAACAGAAGCAGACAGACAGGCCTTTTTAGATGCTCTCCTTCACTTAATCACAAACAATAACTTTACTCTGTGAGAGACAAGCCATTCAGCATGTCGCGAGGCAGCTTTGTCTTCACATCCACAGCCCTACGCTCCCTTGAACTTGACGAGGACATGCTGGAGAGACACAAATACAAGAAGCAGCTGGCCTCCCATCACTTCAATAGCTATATGCTGAAGAAGGCGATGAGGGACAGGGCACCGCTGAGGTCCAGTACTGCCACACCGCCAGCTATCTGCCAGGATGTGGTCGTCCAGAACGCTCTGTATACAGGAGACCTTGAGGCCATGCAGCGCCTCTTTCCCAGAGGATCCACAGTGAACCTCATAATCGAGCCGCAGGGAGGGGACATGCACTGGGTCGCCACAGGGGAAGGTAGGAGACAACATCTGTCTTCATTAGAAATTAATTCAGGAATTCATATGATCTGGCACAGCTAAGCAGCTTTATTATATGTCCTGGAGATCAGCATCCAAAATTGACTGAAGTGAGAAAAATTACCTTTGGGAAAAGACAGAAAATAAATCATTGCTTTAAAATGATTTTAAGATGCAATTATGAGCAATATGTACCTTGTGGATCTCACCTTGACCCAGAATTTTGGGACACATGAGCTGCAATAATTATAGAAACAGAGCACGTGGCGATATTTATAGAAACCATATGCTCAACACATAAACAGACTAAGAAGTCATGGGTTTGTTGAGTGCAACAGGATAATAATCCATCAGATTCAGTAGTAGCCTTTTACTAAAGCAAAATAAGCTTCTTGAGGCCCTGGAAAATGATTTTCATACCTCTAAAGTTAAAATTTTGTACACTTTAGAATCTGACAAGTTGATTTAACTTTTTTTTAAAAATCTAGAAAACTGATTAACTTGAAAAATGTAAGTAAATATAACTATTAGTCTTGATTTATGTGGACTTTATATCTTGTAAAGTTTAATTAAAATAAATACAGTAACTTAATTTTGTAAAATGTTGTTGCAACTTAAAAATGACTAATTAAATCAATCTTTCAAAGTTTTAGCAACTTCAGTAATTCTCTGCTATATTCTGCTGTTTGCAAACTAGTCAATCTTTTCAGTCTCTTTTTTTTCCTAAACATTTTAACAATTCAGAATTTGCAGATCTCTTAACTTCATCACTGCAAACATCCTCTTTGTCATAATCAAGTTAAGTCAGACTAATTTTGTTTACTGAAGTTGTGGTTTAAGTAATTCCACTCGTCATTTTTAAGTTGCAACAACTTAAACTTAAAGTTAACATAAACTTAGATTTATAGGTATATTTACTTTCCTTCTTTCAAGGCAATTAGTTTCCAAGATTATTCTAAGTAAAGTCAGCTTGTCAGATTTAACAGTGTATGAGTACAGCTAGTGATGGGCTTTTGCAATACTGGAATTCTTTTGACTAAAAATTCTGTTTGTCAAAATAATGTCTTTCTCTTGAACTTAATTTGTGCAAGAGAGCATTGTCCTTTGACTCCAGTGTATTAGCTGAATCAGTGGGCAGGCGACATGCAACACACCAGTCATTGGCTCCCATGCCACTGCACTGGCAAGGTTCACCGGGTCAAGCAAAATATCACATAACGCCTCCTTGAAATAGCCCTGTCTGCACAAACAACCTGCATAAGCGATTATTTCCTCTGGGAGAAACCACCTTACAAAAACTTTTTAAAAAACAATCCATTTAGCTCCAGTATGGCTTATGTAGCACCTAAGATAAAGTACCGCAAACCAAAGCAGTACCGCAGCGATGTGATCGCCACAGCCAAGGCCTCCGGTTGTGTCCTGCAGTTCTGGAACTCTCTACTTGTCGGGGATGAGCTGACGATTCTCAGCATTGTGGACGACGACGAGTATGAGTACCTTATTGATGCCATCTATGACACCAGCAACATAGAGGAGTGGAAGAACTTCAGATTTAACTACAAAGTTTTGAGTATGTTTGTCGGAGTTGATGTTATATCAAACTGGCTACAGTTGGGGAAAAAAGTTATGGTCTTTTATGGTCCCTTTTCGTCAGGGTACTTTTGTTGAGTGAAGTCATGCAAACAGTAAAACTACGTAATGTGCAACTCTTAGATTCCTAATATCCTAAGGGTTGAGCTCTAAAATGACTTAATATTGTACTCTCTTTTGGCAGGACTGTGGTCACTGAGTTATGAGCAGGAGCTGACCACCCCAATTCACATCACAGCCAGCCGAGGCTTCACGGACTGCCTGAGACTCCTGCTGCAGCGTGGGGCCAATGTTGACCTGGCACCTGGGGGCAACACTGCCCTGCATGAGTCTTGTGAAAACGCCGAGCCAGAGTGTACCAAACTGCTGCTAATCCACGGTGCCAACGCCAACGCTGTCACTGAAGACGGCTTTATGCCCTTGCACTTGTGTACACAACCCGAATCCCTTGAGTAAGTAAATAAAACAAAAATAGAAAGTGTAACCAGCGCAGGAGCATTTATCGCAGATGAAATCAGAGAGTTATGTGATCTCACCATCTGCTCCTGTTAAGAGTGCATGAAAACAAGCTAGCATACAAATAGAGAACATGACATGGACACATGGGCGGGGCAAGATGTTGTAAACATTCAGGGCTCAGTCCAAACCCAGGGGGAGGGGGGCAGTAAGCATGCTCTCCTGGAGACTTGGGGAACAACATGACAATTTCCAAGGGAAAAAGTGATCCTGTAGAGCCTAAGTCCTCTTGTGTACCTATTTGTTCTCCAACTGTCTTAATCATACTAAAACCACAACACAACAAATGTTTTCAGCCGTGCCACCTAAAACAGAAGAAAAAATTGTCTGTGCTTTTATTTTCAAGTTACACTGTGTAGGGTAGGAATTTGGTGTCAACAGCATTACTAATCTTGAAACCTATTTTTGCTACTATAATTAAGTAAAGCCTACTTTCAGAAATCCCGAGCTCGGAGCTGACATTTTATTCAACCTAAAATGTTGTCTTTGGGACAGATGTAAAGCTCTGGGTATCCCTGAACTAAAATGATCTACTTCCTCCCGACATTTATCATTGACTAATCTTTACCAAAGACAGTGAAGATACCCGCTGGCTGTGATTGGTTGATCTGCATCACATGATATGTGGTGCTTATTGCTGCGTTCCAAAATTGAACTTTGGGCGTGTTTATAAATCTAATCTGATGCTCTGCAATAAAATGAGCGAGCTGTTGTTGGGAGAAATGGAGCGTTCTATTTCTACATGAATTAATGAACAGGAATTAATCTCACATTTACTCAGTTTGGTGCTCTGCTGCTCCTTCTCCTAAAATCTGCTCAGAGCACACTCTGCCACTCCGAGAGCGCTGGATAACCAAACGGTACATTCCAAAAGCGCTCCGAGTTTACAAACAGTCCAGTTTGTGTCAGAGTGTGCTTTTGACCAAGCGTTTCGGAGCACAACCTTTGTTAATCTCAGGGCACGGTCATCGTGCTATGAAAAACTGGGGCTTGAAAACGCTTGTCTGCTGTGACAGCAGCACTTTTGAGTGCATCTTCCATGTCTCTACATTAGAAACAATGGAATGAAAAAAAAATGAAAAAATGCAACATGTGTACAGGCCCTAAATAGGGTGCCCCAGGGATGATGTTTTGCTGGTTCTCTCGTCAAAAAGCATATGGGATTTTTCCATTGGATTTTGGATCACTGCAGAAAGTAAGGTCAAAGAACGATAACCTTAACAAATTAACACCACTTTCAGGATTTTTGATGCCTAAATGCAATCGCCAGAAGTAAAAAGTTATTTCTAGGCTAAAAAAAAACTACACTAATGACACATTGTCGCCACTGCGAGGCTGTAAAGATGTGTTCGGCGTAATGACGTTCTGTACTATTTCTTAGCCACTTGTTAGCAACCCTTTTTTTAAGATCCATAAAAGCTTCAAATATTACAAATGGGGTATTTACTGACAGATTTTATGTCGTAGAACAAAACATGAAAGTCTCTTAAGCTAGTGTTAACCACAGGCCTTATTTAACGCTGCCAACCAAAAAAAACATTTAAAAAACCCATTGACTTTGAGACGAGCAAACCAGAGGCACTGAAATGCTGAGAGGATTTCCAGGTTTTAGTACTTAAAAGGATTAATAAAACCTAATGGCATAAAAAAAAATATCCAGCCTCGACATCAACAAATTCAGGATCATGTTTTTCACTTTAGTTTGTTAAATGGAATTTAGTTTAAAATCCATTTAAATTAACACATTTGGAGCATGATGTTGATGAACAGGTTCTTATCTGATAAGACTATGAGTCAGCCCAAAAAAAGCAAACATTATACACATAACATATAATGTTTGCTTGGGAATTCACTGTGTTCTGTTACAAAACTTCTGCAATTCTGTGTGCAGATGTGCAAAGTATCTCCTTCAGTACGGTGCAGCGATTAACGGTCGCACTCTAGATGAAGACGACACTCCCCTACATGTCGCAGCCAGGAACGGCCTCCCAGAACACACTGAGCTCTACCTGCGCTATGGAGCTGCTGTGGACAAACAGAATAACGAGGGTCTCACGCCCCTGAACTCTGCCTGCTCACAACCCCAGGAGGTGCAGGAGCTTGAATGCTACTTCAAGGTGTGCCAGAAGCTACTTGGGGCGGGGGCCACTGTCCACACCATGGACCAGGACAGACGCACCCCTTTGCACATGGCCTGTAAGAATGCAAATCCAGACATAGTGGATCTGCTGCTGGCAAACGGCGCCTTGGTTAACGAAATGGACTACGGCGGTGAAGCTCCCATGCACAACATCCTGAAGGTGGTGTGCTACAAGATTTCGCATTACCCTGAGAGGATTGTCCGTGCTCTGCTCAACCATGGCTCTATTCGGGTGTGGCCTGGAGCTCTGCCCATGGTAGGGAATCAAAAAGGATCCAAAAGGATAAAATGTGTGTGCATGCATTTAATATGAGCTAAAGCATTCCAGATTAGTTTGTAGAAGTATGCTGTCTGTACAGCATGAACTAATTATTCATCAAGGTGTCTCATTTTGCATAATTAGCACATGTAACACCTTGACAAAGAGTCTTGAAACATTAAGCTGTTCCTTGCAATAATCCAGACTTCACAACTTCACATTCAAATCATTCTCATTTCATGACACAACATGAAGTGTTGCACTCTCTGCGGGAAACAGACTACAACCATCAGTGAACCCACGTGCACTAGACAAAATGCCTGGTTCCTAATTAGGCAAGTGTTAATAGGAGATTAATTAGCACTAATTGCATAATTTCCAGTTAAACCCCTGGAGGGAAGACCAATCTGTTCATTTCACAAGTGTTTAATTACTTTATTTCTTCAGTTCTATGGAGTCACAAGCTCGCTCATGAACTTAAATGATAATTATATGAATGTGTGTTGTGTCTTTAAAGGTACTGAAGCACTGCTGTGTATCCCCACGCACCATCGAGGTCCTCCTCAACTCCTACAGTCGCCTCAAAGTCACAGACACCTGGGTTGAGTCGGTGTCACCAGAGGTGTTCAAGGCAAGCTCGTTAGATGAGTCATTAATGAGTTGGGTGCAGTGTGTGCGTTTTGGAAAAATGTTTTTAGATTTTATGGGGTTTTTTTTAAATATGTTTTACGATTTTACCCTTTCTTTTTCTTCTTAAATTTCTTTTTGGTATTTACATGCTTAAAGGTTGCATGTTTTGGACAAAGTATCAGGACCATGACAGCCCCATTAAAATCAATGCTAATTAATTAGTTCTGGTAGTTAAAGTGCTCTTAAAATTGAGGTGAACCATCAATATGGTAAAGCCTCTAAAGGTCCAGTGTGTAGGATTTAGGTGCATTATTTGGCAGAAGTTATATATAATGTTCATAACTATGGTTTCATTCGTTAATAATGCCTACAAATTCTTTACATCGACAAAGTGGGTTCTAATTTATGGAGTCCGCCACGTTGTTTCCACAGAAGCCCAGAACAAACAAATCAAACATTGGTTCCCGACAGATACATTCACATTTTCACATCAGCCACGGGCTCCCAGGAAGTGAAGCCAATTTTCACAGTGACCAAAAAGTGTAATGATGTCTGTCACGTCATGTGACGCCCTGCAGCCCAAAAAGACCCTTTCCCATTGATTTACATGGTCAAAGAGGCATCAATTAATCAGTGAAAATATTATTTTGAGCATCAAAACACCTATGAAATTACTCTTTTCACCATTGGCATTTAATCCACTCTGTCCAATTACATTTGGAAAGTCTATAAGAGCAACATGACTGAATCATTTTTTTCCCCATTTAAGTCATCAGAGTGCTGAATAAGCTAGTGTGCCTGTTCTGCAGGCCACACAGTGCAGAAGCACTGCTGGTCAACTGAGCAATTATATAAACAGCAGTTGGACTTTTTTGGCTTTTTTGGCTCTCATGGGAATGAACGGATCCTTGCCTTCAACGCTGTATCAATTTCTCTTTACACATCTATTGTCAGCCACCATAGTTCTCCAACACAATTGGCACAAGGGCAAAGTTTCAGTTCTGCAACGTCACTGCTAGATGCCACTATATCCTACACACTGGATCTTTAATTATAGAATTAATTTACAACAACATTCTGATAAAATGAATGACTCAAAATGTGCCCAAAAAAAATTTTTTTTGAATGTTTAGCATATTTAATAATTAGTTCTTTTTATTTAAAAATACAGCTGTGAGTTTCTGTCAAGTGAGCCAAATACTTAGTGCTTCACTATCATGTGTTTGTATCCAACCAGGAGCACAAAGAGTTCTACGAGTCCCTCTTCTCTTTGGAGCGGACTCCTCGCTGCCTGCAGCACTTGGCGCGCTTCAGACTCAGGACCTTCCTGGAGGGCCGGGTGCACAAGGTGGTCCCTAAACTTGAGCTGCCCACCTTCATCAAGAACTACCTGCTGCTGGAGTACAGAGATTATGTCCACTGAAAGCACTTTGTGTGTAAACTGTGTTAGTGTGAGTGCTGATGAAGACAGAGTGCTGCTACATTTGTGAGGCTGCAGCAGCTTCTCACAGTATAACTCATAATTAAATTAGTGGCATCAAGTGTAGCACTATAACAGTACACTTAATAGTTTGAAATACATTTTGTGCCACACGTTTCAGGATGAAGAAGCAGCTTCTTGTCCTCTGTCACGTTTATTCCAGTTTGATTTTGCACCACAAGAGGGAGCTACAGACTAGAGTTGATCAAATACATAGCAGGTTGTGTTTTATATATTTTTAATTTTATGATCACATTTTTTTACTTCTGCACTTGATAGTAAGGATGCTTGTATTTTTATAACGATTATTATGATTGTTTGATGTTAATGCGCACTGTGATGCTGTGTTGCACATTAAGGATTAGCTTAAAATATTTGCATAAATGATTATTCCCATCGGTATTGTTGTAATTAGGCGTTTTGTATCAAAAAATGGGCTTAATGTAAAATAAAATATTCCACTACGGCTGTGTCATTATTGTTACTTTTTTAACTTAGGTTTTCTCTCTTTCTTCTGCTCTGCTGTTGTCGTTTTTCTACACTCTGTTTTGCTTTCTTTCTTTTTTTTTTTTTACATTTATGACAGAAAAGAAGTTTTAAAAAATTGATTATGCTTTAGTTTTCAAAAATCACATAAAGTTAAAAATTAAAAACAAGTTGCAACATTAAATCGTGTTGAATACTGATTGTGATTTGTGTTTTCATCACGAGATTCCGATAGTTATTGGTCTTTAACCTGCTCATGTGATGCAGCAGGGGTGTAAATATAGACAGCGCAGGCAGGGGCGGTTGAACTGGGGCACATGGGGTTGGGGGTGGGGGAAATATAGAAAGTGGGCCCTTGTGAGTTATTCAGATTGCTACCATGGAAAAAATATGTGACAAATTAAATTACAGTTAATAAATTGTTTCTTTAGCTATAAATAAAATTCAAAAGAAAAATCCATCTCCATCATGTTTTTTGTTTCTTTTGAAGTATAATAGTGAGTATCAATCTTTAACAAAATATGTTAGAAAGTATCTTATTCTATACAAACTATGAATAAACTACAAAGAAATCCAATTTAATACATTAATTTTTGCTTATTTGTGTGTGTGTGTGTGTGTGTCATATATGCAATGAGGAATTCTGGGTAATGTGTATTTTTAGTGTCGTCTCTATTTGACCTAGTGATGAGATGATAAAATTATAGAGTAGCTAGTCCGTAATAGGATGCTGGGAGCCTGCCTGAATAGCCTCAAGAAAAAGACAGCATAAGTTACTCTATGCAAACTGTCAAAAATAAAAATAAAAATAGCCTAACTATTCAATTAAATTAATATTTTCTGATTTTCTTTTGCATTCTTGTCATTTAAACATATGCAATAAATAATTATGGGTAGTACACATTTTTTGTTAATTTCAAGTCTCTATTTGACCATGTGACGAGACGATAAGATTATACCGTAGCTAGTTTGGGCGTATAAATAGTTACTCCCGTACACTATGGGCCCGTCATAATAACTTACACAGGGCCCATTGTCTCTTCTTTACGCCACTGCGATGCAGAAATTAATAACGAAAAATAAAAACGACAAGAGTTTAAGTTGCACCTGTCAGTCTCTCCCATCAGGGTTAACAAAAACAGTTAAGCTGTAGGGCACATTATAGTCACACGATTATTATCTGCAGACTTAGTTGCATCGATTTTACCTTATATTGAATAAACAGTAATGACAAACATTTTCAATACTTCTTTTTACAATTAAAATATATGGGGATTTTCTATAAGGCCTATTATCAATGATTTTTTTAATTTAAAAAACATGAATATGTTGGATATTCTATATGATTTGGTCACGAAAAATGTGACTAAAAATGGTCAGTGAAAAGTGTAAAGAGGAGCTGTGAGTTTCTCTCCAAAAGAAAAGGGAGAGAGAGGAGCTCAGGCGAATGGTTTCAATAGATCAAAGAGAGGTGCTGCTGGAGTCACTTGCAATTATAAGAATTAGCCTGGCCTGGCCCTCCACTGCTAATCAGAGTCGGTGGTGATATGTTTATGTCCTCGTGCAATCAGAGGACCAGTTGGAGAGCGCGGACACCCAGGACTCAATAGGGCTAATCATCATCAGTTCCCACTGCCATTTAAAAGGTGAAATGATCTGCGATTAAAGCAGTGCTTAAAGGAAAGTGATTTTTTTCACTTTACATGCATTTTTTTTTTAAATCAAGTATGAATAAAACAGCACACAAAGCAAAATGTGCGCGTCCAATTTATAAAAATAAAAAGTTTAAGGGTGATTTAACTGACAGATGATCGATAAGAGACGTTAAAGTTAATAATTCACATCCTTTCAAATACATTCCCCACTCAGATTTGACTTTGGCCACTGTGTGTCCGCGTCCACGCCGCAGTTGACCTCGCATAAACGCCTTTTATCTGAATCTAATTTCGCGCAGAGTATCTCTCTCCAGGGAACAATTGTTGCAGCACTTCTTTTCCCCCCTTCTCTGAAGCCAAACGCATTGTTTTTAGCCGCGGAGAATAGCGCAGAGAGCGGAGAAAACATCTGCCTCTCCTCCCTCCTGACTCTGATGCCCATCGGCCCCCAAATATTCCAACAAAAGCCACCGTTGTTTTACGCTGTCCCTTGAATCCAGAGTAATTACTTATCATCAATCAAAATTAATAATAGCTGATTGGGTTGGTGTGGTCAACGATTATAGAAGGGGAAGGGCTGGAGCAGTCTCTCACACCGTTTTGCAGTCAATGGTGAACCTGGCAAAAAAGGGGGAGGAGGGCTTTGGAGGGGGGTGCGACCCGTCTATTTGGTCTCCACTGGGAAACTACCGCCTCTCAAGACGGCCAAAAAGTCAGAGGCTGAATAAGGAAATGAAGCGTAATTTGAGGAAGATGGATGAGCCCCCAGGGAAACACCCCCTTTTCATTCCTCTTGTATTGCAGATGATAACCAATGCGCTCTCGCCCTCTCTCTCCGCGCGCACACACACACACACACACACGGTGCATCGGAGGGAGGAGTTGCAGAGAGAGGTGGATAGATAGAGAGAGCGTGTGTTTATGTCTCAGTGTGTGACAAATAAGAGGGAAAAGGTAGCGGTGGGGCACACAACAAAGCGCCCGACTGACATATAGAGTGCAGAGATCCGGAGAAGCGGTCCACTCCCAGGGATGACAACACGACAGAGGATCTACTTTCAATCCACTCTGTCTTGAAAGTTTTGCGCGAGGAAAAGGACACCTGCTTTCAAGTTTCAACCAAATTTAAAAAAAAAAAAAAAAAGTGTTCGCCTGCAAAAATGCAGAGACCAGGCGGCCAAGGGACGGCGTTTTCAATTGACTCCCTGATAGGGACTCCTCAGCCCAGACCGGGACACCTGCTCTACACGGGCTACCCTATGTTCATGCCGTACAGACCTTTGGTTATTCCACAAGCTTTATCCCACTCGCCTTTATCGTCTGGTATACCTCCACTTGCGCCTTTGGCTTCTTTTGCGGGACGGCTCACCAACACCTTCTGTGCCAGTTTGGGACAGGGGGTGCCATCCATGGTAGCGCTCACCACGACCATGCCAAGTTTCTCGGACCCTCCGGACAGTTTCTACCCACCACAAGAGCTCCCGGGTCCCCGTTTAAGCGCCGCCGATCCCGGAGCGAGGAGGCAGGAGAGTCCGCACTCTGACGAGCTGCACAGCCGGGACAAGGGCTCCGAGTTGCTCAACTTCTCGGAAACTTTTCAAACGATATCAGGTGAGCTCGGCCTCATTGTTTATCTATGGTATTTTATCAAATCCCACGATCCCTTGATCGTGGGATTTGGTGCGTAAAAACTGATCGTTGTGCGTAAAAATGCGTTAAAGCAGAGATTTTTGCATTATGACGAAAGAGTTTTATTCACTCCAATTAAATGTAAAAGTCATCTTAGATCAGTTTTGCCACAGTTGTAGCATAACAAAAAATTAATGATACGTTTATTAGAGCCCAGTTTCACGAGAATGCAACCTGGTGACACTTAATATAAAATATATCAATCCAGATACATTTATTTATAAAACAAAAAACAGAAGGTTGTCATTTCTGTAATTGCTATTTTTTCTTCACATAATATTAAATGTTAAAAAAGGGGACATGCTTAATCACTTAAAAAACTTAAGTAAACTTAAAACTTAAGTAAAACGATTTTGTTGGATAAATTAAACATGTGTTGCCAAAAAAAGCTGCAGTGAAAACTTACACACAGGCAGCTGTAATGACCCAATATGAGCTCAGTAAATGTTTCTACTTTTAAAAATATTTGAAGTGTTTTTGTTTTGTGATTTGTTTCTTGGCTTTTATCTCCACCAGCCCACTAAAAAACACAACGAATGCTGTCTAACGCTGTGAGACATTGCGTAATGGTCGATTTTGTCTCATTAATGTGAATGTTTATTTTTCTGCAGGTGAGACCAAACTGTACAGCTCAGACGACGAGAAGCTGGACCTAAAGTCGGCAGACACGGTGTGCAGTGACCGAGAGGACAGCTCCGCAGACAGCGAGAACGAAAGTTTCTCGGACGGGAACAACTGTGGCTCCCTGTCCCAGAAGAGCAAACTAAAAACCGGCTCGCAGGAGGCGCTACCGACCGGCAGCTCGGCGGGGAAGAGCCGCAGGAGACGAACAGCTTTTACCAGCGAGCAGCTGCTCGAACTGGAAAAGGAGTTTCACTGTAAAAAGTACCTTTCTCTGACTGAGCGCTCCCAGATCGCACATGCACTTAAACTGAGCGAGGTGCAGGTGAAGATCTGGTTTCAGAACCGCAGGGCCAAGTGGAAACGGATCAAAGCCGGCAACGTTAACAACCGCTCAGGAGAACCGGTGAGAAATCCCAAAATTGTGGTCCCCATCCCCGTGCACGTCAACAGGTTTGCTGTGAGGAGTCAGCACCAACAAATAGAACAAGGGACCAGGCCATGAACTCTGATGAAAATCCAAAATTATTATTATTAATAATAATAAAAACACTTACATTGACTCTATGATTCGTTGAACGCATGAAGCACAAAAAGGAGGACTCGATTATTTTGTCTGAGAGGTGAGACTGAGCAGGGAAGATGCTCGCAGACAGATCAGTTATTTGGCTGTCATTTTTATTTATTGCTGTGTGAATATGTAAATATAAAAGGGTAAAAATTGTTACAAATGGGCACTATGAGATGAGACTGTAAAGATTTTTTTAAGTATTTATATGTAGGGCCAAAATGTTTCTGTTGCATGTCCTCATTTGGTGAATTTTGTGTTTCGTACAATTTGTTGACCACATTTGCATGTGAGACAGTTTACATTTTTTTTTCTGTTTGGCAACTGTAGGAACCACCTTTGACAGCTATTTGTGGCAAAAAGAGAAAAGATGTGAAGGGAATAATGACCAAACAAGGGACGACTGTAAAGTATATTGACCTAATAAATCGCTTTATACGAACGTTGGGATCGAGATTGAATTATTTTTGTTTAGAGGGTGGAGGAAATTTGTTTTTATGGTTGCGAAAAAAACTGTCTTGGAATTGTTTTATCTTTTTAAAATCAAAAAAGTGTCCCACAGTGTTTGAACATAACGATTCATTTTCAGTCAGGCGGCTATACTTAATATTATTCAACACATTTTAAATAAAAAGATAAAGATATTATTTTAAATTTAATAAGGAGAATACTTCCATATAAGGTCTGTTTTCATAAAGGATTTCACTGAAAAAAATGTGTTTCTCTGCGTTGCAACTCAAGAGTTAACAACCGCTTCAGTGTTTTCTGTGATGCAACGTCGCAGCTCCGTTTACACATTTGTAAGTTGTAATATTTTTGTTACATTTTTTCTCCAGAAACATCAGGACCTGAAACTAGATGTTTAAAAAAAAAAACTGCAGCTGTGATTGATTTCTCTTTAGGAGGCCATGCTGTCTCAAGTGGACTGATGGATCGTCATTAGACTGAGGACATTCAACACACTGTAATGAACTTATCTATCAGTCAATACATAGAGAACCAAACCGACAGCAGCCAGTACTAATGTGAGAGCTTAAACAATTTTGTTTTTGTAAAATAATAAAAACTGACACGCAAAAATATAAATAATAATTTAATAAGAAGCTATAGAGGCTGGAAATAGAATTTTAAAAGCTGCTAGAGAATATCAAGTTGTTTCTGTGGCATTATATCGCACAAATGATACAACACATTTTTATTAATGAACGTTTTTTAAGATAAATGTTATACTAAGTTTAAATATTGACACCTGCTGAAAATATTGAAAAACAAAATTCTTACTTTGGTTTCTGTGTTCTTTTTGAAAATTGGATAAAAAGTAAATTATTTAATCAATTAAAAATCCACTGACTTTTAAGCATGGGTGAGATGTGATGCATTCAAAAGCTCCAGAATACTAAAAAATAAAAAATAAATAAAAAGTAAAAATAATAATAATTTCAAAAGTAAAATGAAATTCATATAATGATGCTTGAATGTCCCATTGGAAGAATATTTCTTTAAAAATAATAATAATTATAAAAAAAATAATATTTTTTTTCTTATCACGCAAGAGGGAACATATGACTTCTCAAAAGTTATTTTAAAATTATTTCCTAAAACTACATAACTATTTACACACCTTGACTGCATGCATGGCTAAGAGACAAACGAATGCTTCACTCAAACTGAATATGGAAACTTACATGGCAATGTAAAATTATTGAGCAGCAATATTAAAATAATCTGCCACTAAAGCCATGTCCGGCCACACAGCTATCCAGTAACAGGAAGGGGCGAACAGAGCTTAATGTTTTATGCAAACATTTTTGGGGTTTACACAGTTTCTCTTGTGTTTCCAGGAAAGTCTCGTGTTGGAATAATTTCATTTTTCCTCAGATGAGAGAAAGAGATTCCTGTTTCTAAAATAGACTCAGGCCTCAAGCCAGGTTTAAGCTGCAGCAGCACCTGTTGAAGTATTATGACCGGCCAAGATTCTTCAAATATTCCATTAACATTTTATCAAATTTAGCAGCACTCTTCTTGATCAGTATTTAGCTGGGATATGATGCATTTTGGTGACAATGATGTTATAAAAAATATTCTTGAGTACAGCAAGAAACACATTATAGCTGTATATTTCATCTCCCTCAAGCCTCTCATGGACACGCGCTCTGAAAATGATTTTTGACCTCAGAGCACAAACAGACATTTCATGACCTGGGCACCCATGAGTAGTAAAGTTTATTCCACTGTCCACCTCATACATCAAGACTGTGACACTTGGATGGGGATTCAAGGAGTGATGGTCGTGTGAAGGAGCGGTGGAAGTTTTATTATGGTCCAAGAGCTGACTAATATAGACAGTCAATTCCACGATGTTGTGCCAGAGTGCAACAGCTATTTCGGTTGCAGTGAGCTGCTGAGGTGACAACGAGGAGCCGTGACACAGCTCAGAGGCTAAGGTCATGGTGGTTGTTATTATCAAGATCCTTTGAGTGACGGTTTTCAAAGTGAAAAAAATTCTTAACTAAAAAGTGACTTTTAATAGGATTTGCTCATTCAAAACACTGTATATCATGCCAATTTATGTGGATATAAGATTTTGTTCATCCTTTAACAGTCTCTCTGCCATTAAAGCTACACTTTACACCTCAGTCTCAAACAGGGGCATTATTGTCGGGGTGGGGGGGGGGTGATTATCCAGGGACTCAATGGCAAGGGGGATGCAGTTTTGCATTTACATGTCTTTATTTAATGTCATTTTATAAGTGCCATAAATACATTAAAACTGCCCGAATAAATCAGGTGAAAGACTAAATTTTGTATAAAAGTAATAGTAGCTTCATGAGCACCAACGTACATGTCTCTTCCCCAAAAAGGAAAAGAAAAATACACAAACTGACAAAAAAGTAAAATAAAATAAAAAGATGAATAAAAAGGTGCATAAGAGAGACATGGATCAAGAGAGATAGGATGGGAAGCCCACAGAAAACTGTTTATGCATAGGGTCCAGAATTTGATGCTGCAACCCTGGTCTCTTATCTTATTTAGTAACCAGTGCTATAAAAAAAATTAGAATTGGTTTAAAATAGGGTAAAAGACAAAAGAAACAACACATGCCTTTTGAGGTCCCTCTCACCCCTTTGAGGCACAAAATGCTTTAGTCCACCCTTCTACTAGAATTTATCTCCAAACGTGGCTGAAGCCAAGTGAGTGACTACTTTTCCTGCTTGAGCACCAACGTACACACGTCTCTCCCTGAAAATGGAACGGGAAAGAAAGAAAACTGACAAAAACTACATAAAAAGGTGTGTGAGAGAGAAATGGATCAAGAGAGGAAGGACGGGGGGGCCCACAGAAACAGTTTATGCATAGGGCCCAGAATTTGATGCCACATCCCATTCTTATGATATTTTATTTAGTAATTAGTGCCATAAATCAATTAAAATTGGCTGAATAAATCAGGTCAAAGACAAAATGGTTTAGCTCAACCTTTCACTAGAATTAGTCTCCAAACGTACCTAAAGCCGATGGAGTGACTGCTTTTGCTACTTGTGCACCAATGCCCCCCCTAAACTGGCACAAAAAAATATCTAAAAGGTGTGTGAGATATGGAGAGAAGTGGATCAAGCGAGGAAGGATCGGGGGTATACAGAAACTGTTTATGCATAGCGCTCAAAATTTGGTGCTACACTTCTCGTCTTAAGCCAGTATCATTCTGCTACTTGAATCACAAATTGAAATATCAGAAATCCTCTCCAGCCAAGACATTAGACCACATTCCCACCTGGAGAGAGGGAGGGAGAGAGAGAGAGAGAGAGGGACCTCATTACTCGCTGCTAGTGTGAGTGCAGGGCTGCTCCGCGCTGACTGCAGGCCTGACTTCTCGGGAGGGTCCGGACGGTCGTGGCTACAGTGATGTATGGGCAGATGCATCAAATCGCACAAGATAAACAAGCGATGAGTTTCATCAGGGCCATCATAGCTTTAATTTGGCTGCCTAATGAGTCAGATCTAGTGGCGGAGATAAGAGTTGTCAGAGGCCCAGCTCTAATGAATTTCTTGCCACTTGTAATCAAGGTTGCCTGTCTGAGGGGGGATGATTAATGGAACCCTGGAGGATTCCCTCGGCCCTCAGCCTTCATTACAGCTAATGCATTCTCAGGCAAATTAACAGAGAAATGCAGGCAAAAGCCAACGGGGAAGGGGAGAGAAAGAGAGAGGGGAAGGGGGGAGAGTGATGGGAAAAGAGCGTTTATGTAAGACAAAGGAGAGAGAGAGGGGAGGATGAGGAGGAAGATAGTGTGGTGGGGATGAAACGGCCCCGGTTGGCAGCAGGAGAGGGGAAAGAGAGGCAGGGGATGTGCTGAAATCCGCTGATTAGCGAGAGGTTCAAGGATATGGAAATGAAGACATGAGTTTGGGGCAGTTACGGTGCAACACGGATGTACTGGGCAGACATGATGGAGCTGAAATTGATAAATGGATGTTCGGGTCTGGAGGGGATTCAGGAGGGGAGAGATGGTCAGATGTAAGGATATAATTATTGGTTAAAGGGGGTTAAAGGGGTTAAAAGGGGGTGAAGGGAGCAACAGTAACCTGCAAAAATCAAAACATGCCACCTTAAAGCAACATTTATGTTGCAAGCATGTCACTAACCAGGCTGTTAAAGTGGCCCGTGGCCAAGCAGCCCCTACATGTTATGGAAATATGGATTTAATGTTTGCAAATATGGTCTCGTCAGGTCTTTGTGTACCCATCCATCAGCCTCAGACCCACCTCTGCAATCTTGGAGGCAATTTGTCTAAGAAGAGGTGGGCGGCAGAGAGCCCTCCTCACTGTTTAGCAGGCCCTGATGAAATATCAAAACATACAGCAGTGCAAGCGAGTGCTCCAGTCGCACCACAACAAACACAAGTGGCCGGGGTCTGCCAAGGCGAGAGGCGCCGTAATAAATTACAGGACACATTTTTACAGTAATATTTCTACAGAGATGTGAAGGTTATATGATTCAGTACGGTTTCATTTAAGCAAGGGCTTTACATTTTGACATTCAAAGAGACAGGTCACCCCCAAATCAAAAATATATATTTTTCCTCTTACCTGTAGAGCTGTTTATTTATCTATCTTGTCTTGGTGTCTGTTGAGATATCGGCTGTAGAAATGTCTGCCTTCTCTCGAATGTAATGGAACTAGATGGCACTCATCTGATGACGCTTCGAGCGAGCAGTAATGTCTCTTTCCAGAAATCATGACCCAGTTACTCAAGTTACAGGCCATGTTGTGAGCAGTTTCATGTAGGAACTATATTCTTTCTACCGAATTACAACTGCCAATATCACTGTGTAGGAGGAGGAATCACGAAACGTGCTTGTGAAAGCGCAAGATGTAAACATTAATGTTGTTCTCCTTGGCTGAGTTTAATGTTATTGAGCAGCAGACGCATGCATTGTGATACGGTCAGCGGGTGTAGTTCAGTAGAGAGAAAATAGTTCCTACACAAAACTGCTCACAATAAGGTCTGTGAATTATCATGAGCAACCGGGTGATGATATCAGGAAAGAGACATTGCTGTTGAGTTTTTATTTTTTTTTTAAAGATAATTTTTTTTGGCATTTTTGTTAGACAAGACAGAAGATCAATAGCATGAAAGGGGGAGAGAGAGGGGATGACATGCAGCAAAGGGCTGCAAGCTGGAATTGAACCCGCAGCCGCTGCGGCAAGGACATTGCTTTCATTTATGGGGCACCTGCTTTATTCACTGAGCCACCTGACACCCCACTGTTGAGTTTTTCAAATGATTTTTTTGTCACTTTGAGCACCACAAGCCAAGTGCCATCCTGTTCATATTCCAGCGAAGGCAGAAACATCTCTATGGCCAATATCTCCAAAATTCAAAAACTCACACTATAACAATCTAGACTGATGAATAGCACTACAGGTAAAGGCAAAAATATGTACATTTCATTTTAGGGTGAATTGTACCGTTAAAGCCACTAAAGACTTTGAAAACTCAAGCTGTTATAATAATTTTTTATATTAACAATGGATTATGTTAATAAGTTAATGTGAAAGGGACTGCTTTTAATGACGGACCAAAGAGAACCTATATATCTGTATTCTGTTGGTTGCATACTGGTCAGTCATATTTGTATTTTCTTAAACATGTTAAGAAAACAGACCTTGCAGATCTCCTAACTTCATCACTGGCAAAATCCTCTTTGTCACAATCAAGTTGAGTCAGACTAACTTGGTTTACACGATATTGCTAACTCTTAGAAAGAACAAGGTGATTCCACTTGGCACTTTTAAATTGTAGTAACTTCACAAAATTAAGTAAATGCAGCTACATTTTAAGTACACTGAGAAATTGGACATAAAGCAAACGTAAATTAAGATTAGTAGCTATGTTCACTTTCCTTTTTCAAAATCAATTTACCAGATTTTACAGTGTGTATTGTACATCTTTAAAAAACATTTTTTATCAATAGTTTAACTTGCATAAACGCAGGCAATCTGCTACAATAAGTCAGTTTGTGGGTTGACTGACAGTAATCAAACAACCAATAAATCATTATTAGATTCAGATTCAAATATATGACTAATTGGCGAAGGGATATGCAACATCACCTTCCTCTAAATTACCTCTTGCTCACCTGGTAAATTGTGCGTCCCATAGGCTGAGTCCTTACAGCGGCCTGGGTTCAATTCCAACTTGTGGCCCTTTTGCTGCGTGCCATCGTTCTTCTCACTGCCCCCTTTCCTGTCACTCTGAAGTTGTCCTATAATAAAGGCAAAAAGCCCAAACATACACCTTAAAAATGAGCCTTGTCCACTTCAGCAGTGAGAGGAGAATTCAACAAAACTGTGTCTTGCTCACGCAGGAACCCATAGTAAGAAAGCTGATTAAGAGAATAAGTTTTCCGAGCCTTTAAATGTGATTTAGAGCATTGTGGCTCCATGTCAAGCCAGCGCTGAGGGAGGAAGAGGAAGGAGAAACCAGGTGATGAAGCCCGAACAAAGCCGGCCAGCAGAGAGGAAGGGGATGAAGATATGCTGAGACGAGATTAGCAGGAAATAAGAAGTGGATTAGTGAGGGCTCGACTCCTCTCAACACTTTAGACCTTTTACTTTTTCACCACAGTGTTGTGCTGCCTGACACTAAGCCCAGCTCTTTATCTTAATCCTCTTTCACCAAACTGTTGGGGGTCCAACAAGCAGGAAGTGGAAAGAGGTTGCTTTACTTACCTCAAGACCTGCTTGGTTGAGTTGTCGGACACATAATCCGGACTGCTGCAGTGAACTTTCTTCAGTGGGTTTGATGAAGGACCATGCAAAAGGGAAGAACATGAAATGGCAGCGCTTGTTGAAGCGATAGTGAGACTTTTATTTTGAAAGAGATGCTCACCTCATCAGCAGGTCATGCACGGAAGCAGCAGGCGTGATGGATGATGGATGAGCAACACACACACCAGACAAATGCGTCGCTTTCCCCAAATGCAGGGAAGGCTACTTCGTTTTATTTGAGTGTTTATTAATAGGTCAACAGTCAGCCAAGCATCCAAGCATACAACAAGTTACTCTTTAGCTTTTGCTTTGTTTCACGTTCTGAACGTAAAAGGAATTACAATAGGAAAATTAACTTGAACAAAAACAAAAAAAAAGAAAAAGATATTTACAAACTGCATTATAAATATGTCAAATGTACATCATTATACACAAGTACCAAAGATGGCCGGTTAATGTCGAGACCAAACAGAAGTACCTTAAAAATATGCCTAAGAAGAAACAAAAAACAACATATCAAAATATGGTTCATGGGTCAAAGGGGACCGTTGACCTAAAACCAATTTAGTGTGTTTCTCTGGGAGGAGCTCGTCTTCAGATAAAAGCATTAAGCTAATATGTACACTTGTTCATATGTTGTGTCTGGGGGGAAAACAGGCAGGTTTCTCGTGTATTTTTTTTTAATAATCTACAGTATGTAAATAAGGTTTCAGGTAATCACTATACACATTAAACTCCCCTCGGACACAGAAATGTTCTCACTGAAATAAGTTGGTCAAGTAAAAATCAGAAATAAGGCCAGTACCACTGTACAGTACGAGTAATATTTGAAGGTAGCGAGTTGAATTTGTGGTCGGTTTTGGGATGTTATGAAGAAATAGTTGGACATTTTGGAAAATGCTTACGTGCTGAGAGTCAGATAAGGCGATTGGTACCACTCTCATGTCTTTGTGTAAAGCATGGCACTAGAGCAAGGAGGCTGTTAGCTTAGCTTAGCTAGCAAAAAGACAGGAAGCAGGGGGACATGATTAGTGGGGAGCACGTTCAATATGAAAAGGTCGCGCACTGTTTTGCAGCGGCAGCGACAAGTATATAAACCAAATTCTAATATAACTTTACCTACTGTATGTGTAATTTTTGTTTTTATGTTACACACTTGCTTTGGTAATGTAAACATATATTTCAAATGCCAATAATGCCCTGTTGATTTTTCTTGAATTTTACTGAATTAAACCAGGACGTATTTAGCATAAAGGCCAATGCATAGCGTCTGTGCATGGGTCCAAATTGGTCTGTGTGATGTTAAAGTCATAATTCAGCCAAGTCCACGAGGGCCCGCTTGGGTCCACATGTAGCCCATTTTATGTGACAGCACAGACTGTAGGAATAGAAACCGTGGCAACTGTGCATGCTCCAATCTCTTGTTCAACACTTATTTCCAGTTCAAAACACTGCAGTTGAAGCAGCCACAGCTGCCTTTCTACCGTAAAGTTAGTTTTAAGTTGGATATCTGACAGACATTCACACGCAGCATCATTAAGTTTCTCTTTAACCTGATGTTGGCAGTAGAAGGATCCTAAGCCCTTGTGTTTATTGCCTGGGGCTGACACGGACCGCCAATTGTACTATGAACACAACTGCATGTGCTTGACCGCAGCTGTCACCGGACGTCCAATGTGGAAAGTTTGTCTGAGCCTTAACACAAAAGGACGTTCGATTTCCATTTAAAGTTTTGCTACATTTTGTCATGGCTAAATTCAGGCCTGGCTCGCACCATAAATTCAAAATCTGCCTACCAGCAGCTCTAGAGCATGACTGCCTAAAGATAACTGGACACAGCATTGGAGGTAGGGTTCTGTTAGTTCCTATGAAAGTTACTCAGTGGTGCACAAAGCCCCCAAAAAATCCAACTGCCGCTTGTAAAATTACCCTAATGATCGTCACTCCTTCTGCACTGTGTGGCCTGTAGAGAAGGCACATTGGAGACTTCGGCGCTCCACTAACTTGAATGGGAATAAAATTATTCAATTGTGCGTCCCTTCTAGTCTTTCAAAATGTTATCGTACTGAATGGATCAAATCCTGATGATGGAACAAACCCCTTTTTTTGGCCCTCAAAAAATGTATCTGATTTCACAGATTTTCAGATGTCTCTTCTGCCATGTAAATCTATTGCAAAAAATGTTTTTGGCAACACATGACGGATGTAATTACACTGTTTGGTCACTACGAAAAATTGTCATCAAAAGTGTGCCACACTTCCTGGGGACCTGATCCTGATCTTACAAATTAAAATGATAAATCTTGTTTTTTTTAATACAAAAAAGAAATTTTAAAATAACAGTTTTTTGAAGGAGCTACGTGGTATAACTAACCTTGTAGCCAGGATAATGTTTTTTTAGGGTGATCGCCTCTTGCCTCCAGCTCCATACCAAACACACAGACAAGAGACTGGCATCAATCTTCTGATCAAGACAGCAAAAAAAAAATGTATTCACAAATATGTCAAACTACTCCTCATATCCCTCTCTTGACTTACATCCTCTTTTGACCACATATTCATACACCATGGGGCTCTGAAAACAGGAACGCTGTAAAGCAACAACAGAATCCCGAAGATACAAAATGTTAAGAACTTGCTCTGTAAACATATACATCCTGCCTTTGTAAACGCATAAAATCAAAATGGTTTAAAACCTTAAAAATGGCAGTTGAATAAAAGGGAAAGTACACTGTAGACTTCGTGCCACCTGAATTAATTTCTTACCTTTACTATAAATGAATTATCATGTCAATGGAATACTGTACATTTGTATTAATGCAAAGAGAGTCGAACTAAGTATACTTCCCTCTATGAACCTCCTTGCTCATTTTCTTTCTCGCTTCAGTCAATTAAATGCATTCTGTTAACTCCCTACTTTCAGGCTGACACTTAAGGATTTTTTTTCGATTCTAAAACTTCAGAGTAAGTTCTTATAAGGAATAAGGTGAAGGAACAAGAACTACTTTTTACAGGGGTCTGTACATTAAAACACAGTTATGTTCCTAAATCTTCACTCTAAGCGTCTTCTCTCCAGTGTCCTCTCTCCAATGTATATGAACAGAAATGCCCAGTCGCTCTCTGCTGAACACGGTCACGGACGAAAAGACGTAAGCACACACGTGTTGTACGGTTAATGTACGGAGGCACATACACAGTACTATATATGTTTTTCACAGCAACAAAAGAGGAAATGCTCTTGAGAGTACCGATTACTACAGCCTTTGGCCACAGGAGGTGAACAGATAGTATCTGTGTCAAACAATTATCAACACAATCTGGTCAATCGGAAAACTACTCCAACAAAGACGTCATTAATGGTGTGATTCTACTTTTTCAATCAAAGGTTTGAATTTGAATGAATTCTGATTGAAGAGGCACGCTCACAAAGCCGCGTGGCTCGATGGTCATAAAACATCATGCCCCTTAATTCCTTTGTAGTCACAGACACTTTTACTGGAGGATCACGATAAGGGTGGCGAAGGAAATGACTCACTTTCAGCCGATAGGAATTCAGCAATCAGCTCCTTTATGATGATCCTAACCCATTTTCCTGTGAATTAAGTATCTAAATCATTTGGACTCTTCAACTATAATTGCTTTGCCTTTGTATATGAATAGTATGTCAAGAGTTTGATAGCTGTGGTGAAGACATGCATCATTACTAAAAGCTGCAACAGCCACCGAGATCATGGAAGATTTAGTTTCTTTGCCCACATCAGTGTTTCTTTTTTGTCACTTGTGAAACTATTCCTCACAGTTTTATGTTATTATGCTTAGGCTTGGAAATTTGAAGGAAGTTGCTCATCTCAGGCTCGTTATAAAATCAGTTCATGTCGCAGAAGGGGAAGACATAAAAGGAAATGTTGGAGCATTAAGGAAATGCTTTTCGTGGGGAAGGTATGAATGCCAAAGTAAGTCATTTGTTTGGTTGGCGCTTAAAAAACAAAAAGCTTAAAGCTGATCGTGATCGTTTCAGACCAAGACTGAATGAGTTTAACAAATAAAAAATAATAATATAAAACAAACAATGTACAATGTCCGAACCCCAAACACCGACTTTGTTCGGTGGAATATAAACAATGTGTCCATGGCTCCTGGTTTCTCTCTGTTGGTTCTGATTCTGGGTTACACAGTGTGAAACAGAGGAGGAAGTACTGGGAACAGACAGGAGCGGGTTCGGGGAAGTTCGTGTGTTTGCTCTCTGGCTCCTACATAATGCTGATGCTGCGGTTGAGCTCACACTGGGCGTTGTTGTTGTTGATGTTGGGATTGGGGTTGCGGCGGCTCATGTTGGGTGTGGGCACGGACGTCAGGCTACTTGTGTCGTTGGGGCAACCGTGCTGAAGCAAGATGTCCGCGCACTCCTGGCTGCCAGCGCGCCGGGCGTAGGACAACGAGGTCTGGCCACGAGCGTCCCGACTCTTCACGTCCACACCGTACTGTCGGAGAAAATGAGGCAGATCAGATATTAAATTTTACATACTTTGGGGAACTCCCAGGCTTTCCAATGTGAAAATGGGATTTTAAATATCCTAAATTCAAAGCAATCTCTCTGTATTTGGAGTTATTTTTTGAGTTTCCCTTTAATCTTACTCTTTTTTTTCTCACTTTACTTTCTACAACCAGAAACATTTTTTAGCGCTGTGTTTGTCACAAGATTCCTTTGTTTACAACAATGATCTGTGTATTGTTGGAACAGGTAATGGTTACTGGTTAATGGTAAAAGGTTTATGGGTCCGTATATTATCAACACTTTCCTGAGACGTTTCTTGTAAAGAAGTTTGTTATCCAATACTAATTGTAGCTGAGACACTTATTTTAGTTAGATTTCATTTAGTTAGGCAGTTATATCTACACTTCAATAAAACTTGAAAAGATAACTATGAAAAATAAAATTCCAAATAATAAAATCTTTTAGAGGGTTCTGTAGGAGGGGACTTGTGTTGAGAAACTGGCACATCTGGAAAGGTTTTCTGGTTGTCGGGAGGTCCTTCTTTACACACTTAAACTCCTCAATCACAATAAATCCCGACGATAACGTTCATCCACCTCAAAGCCACAGGAATCAACCCACCCAGATGAGCAGCTGTGTGATGACCACGTTTGCCATTGCGCAAGAGAGGTGCAGAGCGGTGCGTCCGTCTCCGTCCCCGTAGGTCTCGTTAACCTCCTCCTTGGTGCCGTGGGCCAGCAGCACCACCACCAACCTCAGGTCATCCTCCACCACCGCCCGAAGCAGCTGCTGCCCCAGGGGCACATCTGACTGGGGCAGCCCCACCAGGAACAGCTTCTGCTCGTACTTGGCTCGGATCCAGCGCTCCTTCTCCTCCCTGGAGAGACGGGAATGACAGACACAGAGCAGGTCAGCCAGGGTGAAACACAGCTATGATTAATTAAGCACCGAAGTTTAAGAACTTTTAACACAAATCTCATAAGTCACGAGAAAAAGGGAAGAGCGGGGATGCTGAAGATGCTTTACTTGGGGGACACTTTTGCAAAGTGACAGGAGCCTAGGGGCCAGTCACAGCAGCCCCATACAAGTTTCTAGGATTATAGGACATTTCTTGGATTTTTGATTTCTTTTCTTTTTTTTAAGATTATTTATAAGGCTTTTTATGCCTTTAATGGATAGGACAGAGCAAGTGTGAAAGGGGAGGAGCAAAGGACTAAGGCCAGAATCGAATATGCGGCCGTGCGAGCACATGCGAGGACACAGCCTCTGTACATAGGGCACCCGCTTTATCCATTGAGCCACCGGGCACCCTGGGGGATATTTCTAGGATTTTACGATATTTCTAGGACTTTAGGACGTTTCTAGAATTTCAGGATGTTTTTCCGGTCTTAGCATGTTTCAAGGATTCTTGGACATTTATTGGATTTTAGGCTGCTTCTAAGATTTTAGGACATTTCTAGGACTTCTGGACATTTCTAGGACTGTTGGACATTTCTAGAACTGTGGGACATTTCTGGGACTTTGGGATGTTTCTACGATTTTAGGACATTTCTGGGATTTTAGGATGTATCTAAGATTTTAGGACATTGCTAGGATTTCAGGGCATTTCTTGGATTTTAGGACATGGGGTTTAGCTAGGACCTCTATCAGGGGGGTGCGGGGGATCCTTCACTGGCACTTTTTGATCAACAAGCTCTATTTTAATCCTGTTTTATGCACTCTGGCACCTTATTTATACTAAAAGTACAAAAACAATTCCCAGTATGAATAACTTTATTTTTATTGTGAATTAGATAATGGTTGGAAGGCCACCCGGCAACCTATCTGGGGCCAGATTTGGTCCGCGGCCCCTAAGTTGAGAATCACTGGGATAGACTGTAGACACACAAGGGAAGCATTATTGTAATTAACCTGAGAGACTCACTAAAGTGACGTTTCCAAATGATCAGAGCACAGGACATCCACTGGCCTCCACTATCACAGTAGGAAATAATACAGATTGGCTGCAGAGATGAAAGAATGCCAAAGGCTGTGACGCTTTGGGCAATATTCCACTTTCGAGTGATTAAGGTCGACAGCAAGGCGGTTAGAGCCTGGCCAGCTTTCTAAAGGTTACACATCTTGAACAGCATGTCTGCCGCTGACAATACAGGAAGAAGGGGGACGTATTTTTTATCAGCGCTGTCGGCTGTCAGTCTGAACTGGTGGATCCCCTCCACAAAAGAGGCAGTGTGTCTCGGAGCCCCGGTCTCCCTTGGGGTGGCTGGGCCCTGAGTCAGATCGATGGGGCTGAATGGCAGCCAGAGAGGGACGGTGGGATGTGGGGCTCCTTCACTCCAGCACACAGCAGAGAATAGAGGCTGAGGGGAGGCTCCGTCCTCTATCGCCAGGCTTAATTCTATCTATTGCTGTCCATCT
Organism: Plectropomus leopardus; assembly: GCF_026936395.1. Lineage (NCBI taxonomy): Eukaryota > Metazoa > Chordata > Actinopteri > Perciformes > Serranidae > Plectropomus > Plectropomus leopardus. The sequence continues at coordinate 25,141,867 of NC_142187.1, read as the reverse complement.
TGACCCCCCCCCCTGCCCGTCCCGTTTCATTCTCTACCCACATACAAACTGTCCAAATAAGAAAGAAAAAAAAAAAATCAATATCAATATGTGAATGACTGAGCATGCCCAGTGTGGCACTAACCCCATGACCCTGTCAGCCGGTGTGATAAGGGGAGCAGAAAGAGTCTGTTGTTTGGATTTGTGGGTGAGTGACAGAGAGGAGAGGGTTTGTACGGATAAGTTCAAGCGTCGACGCCAGCTGGAGTGACAAGGCCCTCGTGGGACTCTCCATCAACGGGCCGAGGCTTAGCAGCAAGTTCAAACTGACATCACTTCAAATTTGATCACAATCACAGTGACGACAAATGATGCAACTTAATTTCCAAAAATTAACCTTTCAGATGAGCAACAGAGCATCATATCTACACATTAAACCAATAAATATATATAAAAGAGTTGATTAGTCCAATTTACATTGGTAGCATTTATCCACAGGCACATTTGGTTTTATTTGACTCATTCAACCTTGAGTTTTTGTTTTCGTGTAGTTAGCATGCATAAGCTTACAGGGCTAACCTGGCTTGTTTCTAATATTATGGGAACGTCACTGCCACCCTGGGGTCAAATATTCATTTTTAACAGCCAAATCTCATTCAACTGATATAATTAAGAGGTGGGTCCAGCCCGACTATCTAGGGCAGTGATACTTTGGCCTGTGGGACAATTTTTGCCCGCCAACCATTTTCCCATTCACAATGAAAATGAAATGACTCACTCTGGGAATTGTTTTTTGTACTTTTAGTGTAATGAAGGTGCCAGAGTGCATTAAAAAAGGCAAAATAAGTAGAAAATATTTGTAAAAACAACACAAATTAAGGCTAATTATTTATTCATTAATTAATAATGTGTCAATGCCCTGTCTCCGGTCATTTTGCAAAAGTTTTCACTGGGCAAATCAAGTTGAGTATCCCTGATCTCAAGCCACAATGGATGAAAAAATAAATTCTTCTGTCATTTGTGTAAACTGAACCTGACTAAATCCCCAAATAGCTAATTTTCACTTACAGCAGCAGTTTCAACAATAGTAACCCGTTCAACATTAGTCACTCTCCTTTATTACGACCTTAGCAGCGAAGTGTCAAGGCTGCCAACTTACCACAGACAGCAACCATTTTCAGACTCATATGTCAGCTGCCAGGCTCACTTCACAGCGCAGTCCGTCTTACACAGAGCAGCCTGGCATCGGCCCTAACTACAGGAGTTAAGGATGTGATGGAAGAGGTGCGGCTCTTTATCAGCACAGATTGATTAACTGCAAAATGCCATTGGAAGCTCATAAAGCAACTAAACTCACATCTTAAAATATCCACTCAAAGCTGCTGAGTCTATAAGCATATGGGTGCATTTTTGTTATGACCTGGAGGAAAAAGTGGAGGAGAAAGTCCTCACTCTAACATAAGAAAATCTTTTCTTAAGGGTATTATGTGAGCAACAATACAGCCCTAATGGCAGGCAATTGCAGTAGCTTGGAGTTTTATGGTGTAAGACCTCCATCAATCCCTACTCAGTCATTATGTGCGGACAAGCCTGTTAGCAAATCAATTGGCCTTAGAAGCAGCGGACTGCTCCGAACAGGAAGGGGCCGTCCTGCCCTCCCCTCTTATTTCCGGTGGACTCTTTGAAAACAAGTCTTTTTTTTTAATGCCAAAGAGGATAAAGTATCTGAAAACTCTTTCGTAATCCTTAAGGCAAAAAAAATCTACAACCCTCTAAAAAAATCTGGTTAAAAGCAATCACTGTCGAGCTGTTGTCCAAAGTTTGTCTCAGAAAGCAGGACCATGAATGAGATGCTGAATCTGTGTAGCCCAGTGAATTGATATGAGCTAAATGAGGCAGAAAGTTAGCACCAAGATGTGAAACAAAAAGGCTGAGGAGAGCCATTAAGAAGACGTCAACATCTCAGAAAGGAGCCCCGAGGACACTTTGTTAGCCTCCGCTTCGAAATCAGCCCCAAAGACCTGCAGGGGGAAAAAAAAGGCCTCGCTCACCGCTGATGCTGAGCTCTGAATTCAACCACGGCTCTTTATACCCCAAAAAATAAAAGCTAAAGCAGCCGGGGCAGTGGTTTTAAAAATCCCTAAACTGCTGCCCACTTGAAAGACAGAGTGTGAAAGGAAGTGAAATGGTAATCCTGCCTCTGTCTTTTGTTTGAAATAGAAAAACAATCCAAACAGAGGTAGGGTTTAGACAGTCAGGGGGGAAACTGAGACCCTTGAAAAGGACACTTCCTCACCGCAGGAGGAAGAAAAATAAAATCAGCAGATTTAGCATGTCAAAGCGCCAGGACAGAGTGGGAGGGGAGATGGAAAGGGAAAGGAGAGTGAATTTTCACAGCATGGGGGGATATTTAGGAAACTGAACCGATGGCTACTCTGATACACACACACACACACACACACACACACACACACACACACGCGCACACACCGGGCACCAACAGACACCGATTTCCCCACCCTGGCCTGAGCACATACTTGTTCTAAATTTCTCTGTTGCTGAGGGGACAGAGGGGAGCTCAAAGTTCCCAATAAAAATGCCTGTGTCTCTTACAAGTAAAAACAAGCCGCACTTGCTTTACTGCAAACTCCCTTCATCGTTCACAGCTGATAATAATTGTTTAACCCTTTGAAAACTGAGCAAATATGCTTAATTTCTTTTAAAAACATGGAAAGAAAGCAATGAGCAACCTAAGAAAGAATAATTTTGATGCAGCCATTATTTACATTATTTTGACTTTGTCTAACATTTAACTGAACTTGTATTCATTTTTTTCCTTGTGATTTTTTATATATTTTAATTTATTATATACAGTAAACATACAGTATATTTAAATGTATATTTACCGATTGATTTTTATATTTTGATAAATGTGCCTTAAAGTGACCTTATACACACAATACGCACACTGTATCTATCCTGTGCAGGTGAACTAATGTGGGGGTGGGATCACAGGGGATGTATCTTATCTATTCATTCTTTTCTTTTTTTTTTAAAATTGTTTTTAATTTTAATTCTCTTTCTTTTTTATGAGTAGTTTGTTCTTTAAATACTTTTACCATCATGTCATCTGTCATTATATGTACTGTATATTGAATGTAACTCTATTTGTTACGGTTTAGTTTTCTATAAACTGTTATTCTCTTATTAAGGAAACAATAAAAATCATGATTGAAAAGGAAATCAGAAACAAATAAAGCTTAGCATTAAGTTAGTAAAAAGTAGAAGAAATTTGCCTGAAAATTTACAAAAAAATACAACAGAAAAAAATAAAGTAAAAAACAAACAAACAATGAAATGAGCTGAAAAAAGTTGTTACGAAATTATATTAATATTTCTTTATAAGCTGCAGTTATATGTCTTAACAAGTTGCTCATCACCTTTTTCCCATGTTTTTGGAAGAAATCGAGAGAGGGTATTTATATGCACATCACGTGGGTGCAAGACTAACACAAAACAGCGAACATGAGGAATAAAGTACCGCCAGACACTTACTGTTTGTTTTTCTAGACTCTGACACAGAAATATAGTTGTTTATTAATATAAATGTTTGTTCGTATAACAGGTGTGTGTCTTCCCTTATTGGGATTTTATTCCTTTATTGGCATTTAAGCTTTTTTCCTTCAGTGGAACATGATCTGTGTTAAAGGTGCCTTTTTTATATTGGAGATTGCTTATGTTCTCCCTTAACCTCAGTTTAAAACAAGTTTGAACACAGGTGATGCAAACTGATGGTGAATTTTAATATACATTTTTTTCTGATATGACAATGAATTCTGATATAGAAATTTTTTATATAGGCCTAATGTTTTTATCGATTGAGAAATGTTTGATGTTTTGTAATATGGCCTCCACATCACTGTTCTTCTTTCCCTGTGTTCTTTTTCTATGTATTTCCTGTGTAATTTATTGAAGTGTCTGTTGTTTGACCACCCTGATGGTTAAACACACCTGCTACCATAGACTCTGTAATCCCGTTGGGGTGCATTATGTATAAATATTGATTTGGTTTCATCTTTTCAAATATTTTGACCTGATGAAGATCAAAGTAGAATTGAAAAGTTGTCTTCATTAAACTTTTGTGGCACGGCGTAAGTGTGCAAGTGGAAGAATCAGCCAACTTGTTCAGGGTTCAAACATTTAAATACTTGTGAAACACATCTAAAAGAAGAAGAAAAGTGATGTTGATCCAGGTTTCAAAGCCTTCTATCATTAGATTTGATGCAGGAAGAAATCTTGAGCAAACATCAAAATGCTCACAGAGTCCAAAGTGGAAATGGGCTCCTGTCCAGAGCTGGTGTCCCCTTTCATTTGCCTACGCAGAAGCCCACCTAGATAAAGGCAGCCTTAACAGTAGAGAAAGGCCTCTTTTATAATTCTATTAGAGCTCTGTCCTTTCAGCTCTCCGTTGAGCAATGGATCCTGACCCTGACTTAATTAAGTGGCAAATGGCGGAATGATTCTCCTAAACCCAGCCCACGGAGTCAAGAACACATGACTGAATCCAAATAAAGAGGGACAAACAAGGATAATTAGTCAAGCCTGAAAGACAAAAGGCGAACGGGAATTTATAAGGAGGGAAGGGGAAACTGAGACGGCAGGGGCGGAGCCAGCAGTGAAACGACCAATCTGACTGCCTGCAATAAAGGTGCATTGGCCCATAGGAAGAGGAGGATGTCCGTCCCACCACTCGCCCATCTTTCAAACACACACTGAGTCCTCCTAAACAATCAAAGCTTCCAGAGCTCCTCCTACTCTTCCCCGAGGATCCAAATTCACTGCGGACACATCAAATAGACGCAGTGAAGGGGAGAAATGGTGGTGGTGGAGGAGAGGAGGGGTCTTGGGGTTTGACCAGCCTAAACAGACCACGCAGTGGGGGTGGGCAACTTGTATGGGAGCGATTCCCATGCAGCCAGCAGCTTCACTTCCACAAACCGAGGGGAGGGAAGAGACAGTGAGCGAGGAAGAGGGACAGCAGCAGAAAGACAGAGAGGGGGCTTGGAGGGAAACTACAGAGATGAAAAAAAAAGAAAAAAAAGCGCACAACAGAGACAGAAAGCTGGGCCCCAAAGCATCAAAGGTTGCTAAGGGCCAGAAATGAAGCAGCAACACAGTAAACGCCACAGCAAAAGTGCTAAATAAGGCCCCCTATGGTTCAGCGGGTACAGTGTGGACATGCTCCACTCTGAGAAGAACAGCTGCAAAAGAATTAAGACAAATATTTTCACAAGTGGAATACCTTTTTTTCCTCGCTTCCAGAGTGCGGTCTGAACAGATGACCAGAATTCAAAAGGTTGTTGTGCGGAGCTCTATAGAGGGGCCAACAGGAGAGCATCTGGGTGCCGAAGGCAGCCAGAGGGATGAGTTGAATATATTGTGACATTAATGAGGTTGTCAGACTCCTCATGATGGAGTGGCTGTGTTTTTGTGCCAGCAAGACTAACACCCTTAAATGCTCATGCTGTTAACCCCTGCTGAACCCTCGCCTCCAATACAAAGCAGAGGGGACGATAACACATGCCCTGCTTATGTATGCAGCCTGCTGCACGGACATACATTTCAGATTCTCGGTCACAGGAACTGAGCTTTTATTCTTTCAGACAAGAACTTTATGCTATGATTTTATAATAATATTAGACTAAATTGCACGTTTAAGTAGACTTTATCTACCTGGGTCTGAAACTCGGTGGCATGTGGGCAATTAGTGACCGTGGTACCACTTCTCCCACACAGGGCTAATTACTGACCTGTGGGTTTCATTTAGAGAGAGAAAAGAGAGAGAGAGACAGGGAGGACATGGGAAGACCCAGCCGCTCATTTGTCTTAATTAATTACTCTTCCTCCACCAGGGCTCCTGGCAAGGCCGGCTATTCTAAAAGCTCTTTTGAGAGTCGGCGTTCCAGCACTCCTAACCTGTAAGTAGCCCCAAAGCTTTGCCCCGTGTTTTGGGGGATAACTTGGAAGACAGAGGCCACTGTGGACAAATTTTAGAGCAGGAATCCAAATGGCATCCACAGCATTGACGTAAAACAGCTTGTGAAGGCGAGCAAAGATGCCAACGCCGGAGCAGAAGGGGTTAAAAGAGGCAGCAGGGCCAGGTTTGGAGAGGTTAGCGGTGTGATTCATTTTTATTACCACGCAGCCCCTGCAGGCGGCAGGAGTGGCAAATTATTTCTGAAACAAAGTGGAGGGCTCTCATCAGAGCTATTACCTGCCTGTGGCCGAGGGCGGCGCGGAGCCTACAGAGGGTGACAGTGAGAGGCCCGCGTCAGTGAGGGATAGCCGTCCACATCCGTCCACGCTCCAGGACATCTCCCCCAAATGAGAACTGGTGTCTGCGTATGTGTGTGTGCTTCGCTGATACTGTGTGTGTGCGCCAGTAGACAATAAAGTTAGCTCTTGGACTTCCCCCACGGTATCAGTCAAAATAGTCTGTGGTGTTTTCTATCATGAACACGCCAAGCAATTAGAGGTGACGTGCAAAACATGACGACTCCCGGGTGCTAATTAAAAGAACAACTCCCCTCCAATATGCTGACTGCAGCCACAATGAAGCATGAACACAAATTTATCATTGAGAATTTAGCTATAGCAAAGCAAGGTACTGCTTTTTAATTAGCCCTGCTTTATAAATGGGTTATTAATTGTTTCTAATGACTTTATTAATGTTTAATACGTCATTAATTCTTTTTAGATCAGTTATAAGACATGGATAAGAATAACTTTTAGTTTGCTAGATTGTAAAAAATCCCTTTAGCTGTTTGAAATATTTGACTTCTCACAAAAAATAAAATATTAACACTAACAACTGCAGACTTGGGGCCAAATTAGACACAACGTGCTTTAGCAGCACCAGTCCATGTCATACACCGAATGCTGTTTGTGTCCCATGGAAAACCACAATTTAATGCTGTCACTTTAAGTTATGGATGTTAGTAATGTCACCACCAAGTGGCAACGTACAAGGCTGAAAAATGAAGCCAATGCGGAAAAAAACTGTAGTTCATCAAATGGCCTTTAGAGGCTGGCTCCGAAACAGAGTAAATCTCTATAGACCCGAATGTTAAAATGCCCACCAAGTTTACAGCCTGATACAAAAAAACTGATTTGAGGCGTGTGGTGGTGAAAACTGCAAAACTGTCTCATTAGAGCCTTAATGATTAAAAGCATTTATTAATGACTTACCAAACTATAGGCTTGATGGCTTATTAGAAAGTGACAAAGACATTAGCATTTATTGGTGGATTAAAAACATTTATAACAGCATTATGACCAAATAGAAAGAGTTGACACCACTGAATGGGATTTTTTTTTTTTTTTTTTTACAACCTTGCAATCCAAAATGTGCATTAACTCTATTAGAAAGTGAACCATGCGTTTTTGCGAGGTCTAAAACAAGTGACACATACAGTATATGTGCACACATGCTTGGATATATGCATGCTTCCTATTATGAAGCCTGCAATCAGTCTGATGTTGCTGTGCAGATCTGCGTACGACAAATCTATATATTGTGCTCCTCCGATCCAGAATATCATAAGCTAAACCAATCTTGTGGATGAATGCTTTTAAGTTAAATCTCAAAAATGCAAGAGGGTAAAACTAGTCTTGCAGGAGACATTCAATCAGACGCTGAGTTGATATTCAGGTAGTTACTGAATCGTTTAGATTAGGTGTCACTAATGTTTAGTGGGACTTGGGAGCCATGCACTACCTGCCTGGGTGCCATCACAAAGCTGCTACATGTCACAGATGTGACACAATTAAAACCTTCTCATATGTGCTGCGCTCAAGTTAAGAGGAGAAAGAGAGTCAGGTCAGGATTTATGGTGTTAAAAGAAAGAAAGAAAAAAATACATCCCATTAAGCTGGCTGTAATTCATCATTCGTGATAAAGCAAAAATAATTTGATACCAACGTTTCACCCACAAGGGTACATTGTTCTATCAGCAACAAAATCATCAGCATCTCAATAACCAGTGGCCATATATGATATTTACAACTGCTGTGTTTTGTCTGAAGATTAGTTATGCTGCAAATGAGATTTATTGTTTGACAGTGAAGACTAATGGAGATGCTGCTGCAGGATAAGATCGGATTTTTTAGACAATGAAGAACCTTCCCGCCTGAGGCGACGTGGGACTGACAGCGGTAGGGAGAGGAATCAACATCAATAATCTTTCATCAAGTCCACAGTGGAGCACTTTAGCACAGATACCATTCAATAAATAACTGTAGGCCATCATTCAGTTCTGAACTGGCCGGAGAGCGCAGGATGGATTCAAGAGGAAAAGGCCTCAGACTACCACTGGAATGAAAAAACAATGAAAAACTGTTCATTATTAAAGTGAAACAGCATTTTTGTGAACTTTTCTTTTGATATGGTTGCAGTTTGTGCACATGAAAGTCTGTCACAATGCCATTTCTGTATGAACAGTTGTGATTTTGTGTTGGAAAACAGGCTAAGACTGCCCAATTGACAAAAAACAGGGAAGTGGATTTTAAGATACTCACTTATTAAATTTTCTTTTTACAGTGAGTCTCGTGAATTTTAATGCCACAAGATCAAAACCATAACCTGGACTCAGTCCCTAAGAAAAAGGAAACTATCATGACACAGGCTGTGCTCATATACTGTTCATACCTCCGAAAAGTGATACAATATAGTTTGTATGTAACCAAACCATCATGGGCCAGGAAGCTGTGATCACATGACCTATGTGCTCCAGGCTGGCCTTCCTCATATGACGGGAACAAAAGGAGGAAGTCAGATGACGTAGTACAAAGACTGGCAAAGTCTGCATATGTAGATCGTCGGGGTGGATGAAATGGGTCAAACAAACGCAGAACTTTGAACCAGGAGACCACTGTTTGTGTCCCTTGTGAGTTATTTTAAGTTTAAGCTCTGTCATTTCACGACAAGCTGTCCCATTATGTTAAGTAAAAAATATAATGTTTCTCACACATTAAATTATTTGCTGTGGCCCACCACAATGATACCATCTGACACCACATCTTGATTTCTGTGTTTTAACAAACGGAGCAGCAGAACACCAGGTGCAGTCAAAGTTTAACTTAACCATTTATTGTGCTGGGTTTAAAGTTTGCTTTTCACTCACCTGCAGCAGCTGCTCTTATCGGATTGAATGACACACACAAAAAAACATAAACTATTGTACTGTATTTATCCACTAAATGTTTCAGCACTGTCTCAAGCTGACTAAACAAGAAAGCACTCAGCCAACAATTACCTCCACCACGGCTTCACAATCCACTAAATCAAAAATTTAAGAGTCCCTTGATCTGTGGCCAGTGGCCCAACTTTTGACAGATTTCAGTGAAATTTTATAAAAAAAGTTTTCAAGGTGTCCTGTCAACAAACAAACATGACAGGACAAAAACAGAGCTGCTGCTAATACTGCTAAAATGCAACCAATATGAGCTGCGTCTGCTCATATATCAAACGCATTTGCTTTCAAAATACATCATTAAGATAGTATTTAAATTCATTCATTCATTTTTTCACCATTACAGCAGCAGCAGAAACAGCAGTAGTAGTTTAAAAAGGAAAGCAGCTCTATTTCTCTGTTGGTTTGTCACTTTTTGTAACAAAGTTACAAAGCTGTGATGTTAAAACAGTCTAATGCCACCAGGGAGACCCTGCAGACAGTCTTTGCTGTGACAGACAGAGTGATGACCCGGCCCTGTGTGATGGATATGTGACACGGCAGCTTGAGGCCCGAGGGCCTGGCTCTTGGGGTGGGGTTTAGCCATAATGGTGTGCTTAATTACCTGCACAGCCACACAGCAGGTCATTAGTCAGACTGGGACGCTAGGTCTCACCTGTCACCAAGAGATAAACAATCCTCCTACCAGATATCTGGGTACCTCAGAGGAACGGGAGCGGAGAGTCATTGGGATAAGTTAAGGCAGGGCAGCGCGCAGTAAGTGTCAAAGTATAATTTAACAGACACATATTAAAAAGATGGAAAGCTACTTATTAAGTTTCAAAAGTAAAAAAGGAAAACTTTGGTTAAGTAACTTTGATTGTGCAAGTTCTAAAAAAAACTCCACACTTCTACTTCCTATTAAACCTTTGAAACCTGGATCGACATGAGTGTGACACGTTTAGACATCTTTCATAATCATTTGAGCCTTTGAAAACTAAATAGTTTGGTTTGATTTCTTTTGAAAATCTGGGGAAAAGGGTGTATATATATATATATATATATATATATATATATATATATATATATATATATATATATATATATATATATGTGGTTATTTTCTTCTTGTTGTGGTTTTCTTCTTCTTGTAACTTTTTTACAATTTTTTTGCTGATTTTTGGGCCATGTCTTTTTAAGTTGCTTCTTGCCTTCCCTTTAGGGTTTAAGAAATCAAACCAATTTGTTCAGGTTCCAAAGGCTTAAACCTTCGCTGATATCGTACAGGAACAAAGGGCTTGGACTGGTTTCACATGTGGTTTAGATCAAAATATCTTCTACTAATTAGCACTTACATGTCAAGTGACAAACTTGATTGATTTTGAGCTAGTCAGGGCATTTATCAAGGAAGTGCAAAAATGTCGCACACGACACAACTTCCATGAATTATGGTTTTCAAGTGAGATTAGTAGAGGAAGAGACGTACAAGATGACAGAGACTATGGTGGAAATATTAGATAATATATCCTGAAATCATAAAAAAGATGGGCATAGATGGAAACAAAGTACTGACTCCAAAAAAAAGAGGTGTTGTGATCAATGTGTACAGGGCAGATTGATGCTCAAACATAAAATACTGCGTTCTTGCCTCAGCAGACTGACATTTATGGACCCCTGGTGCTTCTTATGGAGCATTTTGTGGTGTGAACTGCCTGAGCTGAAATGTGGGTGGCTAATAAACGGCAGGTAATGGAGAGAAGACGGTGCTGCCTCCTCACTCTATAATCTCTGGCCGCTTCATTAAGCAGCACCTTTATTTGTAGAAGGATGCTAACCTGGTGCTGTCGCTGCCTGGCTTGGTGTAGCCCTCCAAAGCGCCTTCCCACACGCTGTTGGCCATCGAGTTGCCGATGGCCGTCATCACCATGCTGAGCTCCACCGGCCAGTCATCCAGGTCCAGGGAGCGGACACGAGACAGGTGGGTGCCCAAGTTTCTGTGGATGCCGGAGCACTCGATGCACATCAAGGCGCCCAGGTTCAGACTGGCCCAGTCTGGGTCTGCAGGGGAGACGATAAGAAATCATTATATCAAAGGAAAAGCTTCATAAATTAGTCTGAACACAAGATTTTTTTTTTTAAATCTTGGTAACCTCTCTTGGAGAAAAGCTTTCTTTAAGGATCACTCAGCATTTTTTAATCTTAACTTTATACCAAATTTTTATTTGAATGATTGTAAAATTGCACCTTTGTAGCTTCAGCATCTGCACTGACAACATGAGTTCGTCTCACATTATGCAATTTTCATGATTTTGTTTTTAGCTGTACTTTAACAAACAGTATCCATTGTAGCTGAGTCCTGAAGCCAATAAGGAAATGCACTAAGAGAAAGTTTCTTTAAAAGTTGTTAGATACTGGCTTTGACACTTATAACTTGAGATAAACTGGTGCAAATGGCTGACTACATTTGAGCACACACATACATCCATTTCAACCAAAATAAGCACGTATATTCAGGTTTCTAAAATGTTGAAAACCGAGGTGATAAAAATAACATAATGGGCTCCTTTCCCATTGCCAAAGAATGAGTTTACCTTTCTGCTGTTGTTTCTAGTGTGCCACATTTAACATAACGAACACGTCAAACAACAGTTAGTTAACTGGAACATAGCGACCTGCGAAAATTTAACATTACTTCTTGTTTTGTGTCTGCTACTTTTATTCAGTCTCTCTTTTAAACTCTGTGATGTTTCCGTCTCTGCAGGTCAGAACTGGAGCTGTATGTATCTATGCGCAGGCAACCCAAAAACATAATGCCTCCAGCCCCAGCTATTACTGGAGCGGAGGCATGAAAACGTGATGAAAACCCTCAAATGAAAGGTGTTACAGTGTATCTGACAGAGACAGTGACTGCTGTTTGCCCAAATTTGGATTTTTTTTGTATGCATTAATTAATAACAATAGCAGTGATTATTGTGATCGGAAAACCCAAATCCAATCAATTTAATTCTTATGATACACTAAAAATGAATGCACTTGTGTAGATACAAAGGGGTCAAAGTGGACCTGAATTGAACGACTGACTCAATGTCTGATAACTTAAAACTTGCAAATATTTTTATTAAAGTCAAATTTGAGCAAAAAATTGGAAATACATATACTCTTATTTCTACTCTAGAAGGCCCTTATGAATGAGAAGTCAGCTGTTTTGGGGAAGAATTATACTCACTGGGTGCATCACAGTCCACACAGAAGCTGTTCCCCCTCACGTTTCTTATGGACTGAATGGCCATCGCATCACTTTGGCTGCCTAACCGAGACTGTAAGAAACGAGGAGGAGAATAAGTCAGCAGGAACTAATCACTGCAGGAGTAAGAGAAGACAAACAATTATAGCTGGACCTCGAATCATAGACAACCAACGAGGAGAGGGAGGGAAGAGGTTTTCAAAGTCTTAGGAAAAGACTGAGGCAGAGGGAAAATATGAATATGAAAATGAGGCCGTGTCTCCCCAGTATGCTGACACAAGCCGTGTTCTATCTCTGATGTCTGTCAGTTCTAATAAGAGATCCCCCACACTGCGGTGCACCTGTCTGACAACCTCCCACATGTGACAGCTTGAAGTGGGTGAGGAGGGGCGGGGGAGGGTGAGGGCGCAATAAAGGTTAGAAAGAAGGGGAAAAGAGGAATTTAAATGAAGCAGCAGAATTGTAGGATGATGATGGTGATGCTGTGATTAGATGATTTTCTCTCCTCGGTCCTTCAGATATTTCTTTTCTTTCACACTGTACCTTGTTCTTTATGCTCTCACACGACTGCAGGCTGGCAAAGATCTGGCTCTCGATGGCTTGGACCCACAGCTCCCTCTCCTCATATGTAGATGCCTCGAAGTTCCACGTTTGACCCGTCAACGATACAATGATGAACTCAAAGGAATCCTCTTGCTCTGGAAAACACAAATATATGAGAAATTAGGGCTTAAGAAACACACATGCCGATTGTGCAATCTTCTGCAAGTCAGCGCCACAGCTCAATGGTCGAGGCCCATCCAAGCACGAATGCACAATGAAATGGGCTTCTGTTGAACTCAGCAACATCCGAACGATTTCTCCTGCGCGCTGCTGTTTTATCTGACAATGCCTCAAAATCAAAAACTCATAAATGCTTTAACACATTTATTTCTTTTCTGTTGGAGTCAAATTTAAAGACCAGTTAGTGGTAACTCACACAGTTTCTGAAAGAAATATTTCATCCCCCCAAATGATGATTTGTAAATGAATTACACGTCTCATTTTACATTTAATTCATGGGGAAAACTGGTAAAAAAAGAATAAAAATACTCCAAAAAATATATTTAAAAATGTGTATTTTTGATTAAAAAAAACCCTTTCTATTTAAAGCACTTCAGCATACAAGCAGTGCACCTGGCCAAGCGTGTGCATCTGAACTGACTGACAATACCACTGAAATGCCAATTGTCTGTGCAAGAGAGTGGTTATGCAGAAGTCTTTTAAATACTATTGTTTTAGCAGAAATGCAAGACTGGATAAGTGAAACTTGGATTATAGTACACGCTATGTGAGAGATGTTTGTAACCTGATGTTTAAATGTAGTTATGCTGCTGTTAAACACAGACCACTTTTACTCCATCAATAATTTTCACAAATTTTGGATTCTTCGTTCACTGTGGAGGCATGCAACTAAAAGTTTTCTTCACAAATTCAACACAACACGGTGTGAGTTACTGACATACATTGGCAATCTAAACAGGGTTTTTAGTATCTAAAGTATTTTATCGTTATCCCAGAACTGTTAAGCTCCACGTATTTTATAAATATACAGACTACACGGGGGGAAAACAGTTCTTGAGAAAAGTTTAGTTCAAATTATGTCAGCTTTGTTTTGGCATGGAGGACGTGTGTAAATATCACACTGCCGAAGAACTTCAGCTAACATTGCCCTTAAGAAGAAGGCGATCAGAGTGGTAGTGAATTCTATATAACTCATTGATAAATTTGTGATGAAAACACTGCGCCATAGTTACTCAAATAAATAAAAAAATGATCAGAGTACAAAACATTTATCCAGGAACTGGAGGTAAATTCATTTAAGATGCAGATTGTATTATCTATTTTCTCAACACTGTATTCTTTAGCTTCCACTCACTGTTACTGATGCACAAAACAGGTTTTTAAGTTCAACTACTACCTCAAAGTTGTTATGGACACAGACTTTTACTTTTGACTTACTGTCAAACCAAAACCAGATATTTCTGACAAAAATGATCAGGTTGTCCCAGCTGTGGTTCCAAAATTATATTTTGGTGATCCGAACTTTTCCCTGGTTGAATTTTAAGTAAGTGGCCAGAGTCAGATTTATTGCATTTTTTAAATATAGAATTATTTATATATTCATTTTCACCACATCCTTTTTTAAAACTCAAAATTAGATTTTGAGACTTCCTTTCATTTAACATTAATCAGAATACTGACAAGAACGTATTTTAACTTCTTAGTTGAATGCCTTTTTAAAAACTGTTGGTACTGGCCTTTTAGTATTTTGTCTTCCAGCATACTGGTAGGGTTTGGGTATTTATTTTGAGATCTTTGCTTTAAATTAAATCCTTTTTATTGAAACTGGTTTACTGAACTTAAAAGTACATTTACTCCTCTGTAGTCCTGTCGAGTCCCTTAACAAGAATTTATCTCTGGCATGATATATCAAATAAGTAAAGCCTTGGTTTTCATTGTTACGAAGTATGTTGGTGTCTAGAAAGACAATGCTGAGACCAGTTATGTTTCTGGTATGTAGTCTTGTACATTTATTTTCTTAAATGCATTTGTTGCTTTGCAGTATAATGTAATATATAGTTTTGCTTCAAACTGGTTATGAAAATGGTGAATTGACTGTGTGATCTTTTTTTCTCCACTCTTTGTGTTTAACTAAGATTTATGAAAATGTCACCTGTCGTCTTCAAACAAGAGGTCTGACACAACATATGTTCCAACACATGCCATAATGCCTCTGCTGTTCAGCAGCAATTCATTAACTCGGTACAGTACAATGTGACTCGTGTAACATCTCTGGTCCGTGCACATGCTTGAGCTCATAGGCAAATGATTTGTAATTACCTAATTATGTCTATGCAAATAGTCATCTCATTTGCATAAACCATGTTTGGAGGACTGGAGGCAAGTAGACATGAGGGGAATGGATTTTTTTTCTTGTGTAGCTTTATCATTAATAGAAGTTACATTAAAAAGAAATTTGTTTAATGTACAAAATCCATTTATACTTCTAATGTGTTTTGTATTAATGTATATAAGTTTTTATATTTAATTAACTGTGTGTCTGCAGTTATGAAATGATGGCGATCTGATGATGATAAGATCATCAGACAAATCATCTAATCAAAGACATGATTACACTTTGTATTTATAATCAATTCAGCCTCCTTGGTGCGAGACGCAGCCCCTGTGCTGTTAAATGACAGATGTCTGACGGACGCCACTGATGTAGCAATCCCTGAGCTGCGGTGGAGGGCCATCTCTTCAGGGGGAAAGCAATAATCCAATTAGCTCGACACCGACTTCAATTATCTGATTTAGTTTGTGCAATCGACTACAGGTCACAGGGAATCAATAAGGGCTTGGAAGCCTCTTTATTTAGGCTTACAGTGAAAAAGTATTTATGTGGGCGCCACTGGTGGGGATTAAAATACAAAAATCTCTATTTGATGGATTTAAAATGGTGGGACCTAAAAGTGTCAGAGAATAAAAGCAAAAAAAAGGTAAGAAAAATAAATAAATAAGAAAAGCTTGATTAATTGGAACACATACAGTAGAAATCAATTTTTTCTTGTCCAATATAACTTCAGGTACAATAACTAATGCATTTGATTATAATTTGTGGCTCCCAGACTCAAATGCTGTTATACTTGTGTTTTCATCTTTTTAAAAACCTGAACAAAGCTAATTATTCTGTTGGCTGCCCAGGCAATAAATTGGAGGCATTAAAACACTTTCATTATGGAGATTAAAAAAGCAACGGATGGCTGGTTTCTTAAACTGATGAGTATACAAGGGAAAACAAATCTAATTCTCCATGCATAGTAATGCACACGCCAGACATACTGTAGCCACTAAAGAGACAGAGGACCATGTGCAGCAGGAAGCTTTATGTGTGACACCGGCATTGTCATTACATGCAGCTCCAGCATGCTGATATTACTTTTTAATGCCGTCCACAGTGTGGCAATTCAGCTCCGCATGCCAAAGTAATTCTGCTCCGTGTAAGCATGATGCTGAGGTCAAAGTGGTCTTTTCAGGGACGGTAAATCCGAGCGTGAACAATGTGTCAAAGGTATCACTGCTATCTTACAGGCACCTGACATGATGAGCTTGTAAAAGGGCCATTAGTGCTTCGGTTATTACTCAACGGCTGCAGTTAGCACATGGCTAGCAGAGGAGCGATCACCTTGTCACATTAACATGTGCATTAACCTCCTGACCAAATCTATCTGCGAGCCTACAGTCAACAAGTTTGTGCCAATTAGAAATAAATTAACACAGCTCTGCCGGTGGGCGGACAAGGAAGAACACAATTTAAAGCCAACAGAGGAGCCAACTGTAAAGAATGAGCGAAATATGATTTTCCTTAATTAACACGGCATAATAAAAAGGAAATTAGAGCGTAATGGCCATAGAGCTGCAAAGAGGAAGGAACAGGATGAGATACACGTCCTAGTCCACCATTTACATGGATCATAAAACTGTTCAGGAACATCCCAGTTACACGTTAGTCATCAGACACTTGATGGCTTCTAGCAACAGTACAGCACTTTCATAAGCAGAATGTTTTACCAATAATACATAATTACAAAATAAGATGGTTAATGCATTTCTAAAATTTGCTGGCTGCAGTGATGGAAGTATTTTTACTCAAAAACTGTGCGTAAGTACAGGTTTGAGGTAGTTTACTTTTACTCCAATACATTTACTTGGCAGCTATGGTTGCTAGTACAGCTGCAGCTAACTTAGCTACAATATTTTAAAAAAAAAAAAAAACCCACACAACTGGATGGACAATCTTGTCTGTATTTTGGTTTTGTTTTTTTTTCAAAGGCATACTTTTTACACATGGTTCGATTAACAAAATGGTTTCAGTTTTAAGTGGTAAATGTTTGTTCAACCAAATAAAACCCTTCTGTTCATGAAAGTGTTCATGTAAGGGTCATTGTAATTAATAATAAAAATAATAATAATTCTGTAATATTGTGAGACCGTGATATTTTCTGAGATGTTTAAAAAAATTGGCGATAAATTTAAAGAATATAATTAATTGTAAAGTTGGTCCCCAAACTTTTCAGCTAATGATCACTTTTAATGAGGTGAATGATTGGATCTCTTTGTCGCCTTACAGATGTTGTTCAGTTCAAAAAATGAGTGATTTCCCCTTTAAACTTCTCAGATGGTTTAATTTCTATGCAAACTGTTGGAATCAGATGTAATAAACTGATAAAGCCTCAAAGAGAGCTTAACAAATGCATGGGACTCTGTAAAAATGTCATGTGATGATTATTCTTCCCAAAATACTTGCATTTTCCAATATTGTCAAGAAATATACTCTTAACCCAGCACCAAAACATACTGGAATTGTTAAGAAACAGATACTGTTTCCTCAAAGATAGGACACAGATCTTTTTTTAAATTAATCTTAAAAGTATTCATTTTAGATTGAAAAACAGTGCTAAAAAGCTGGGCTTTTCAACAATTTGACATGGCTTTATGTAAGATAATCCTTTATTGGTCCCACAGCGGGTAAATTTGCATTTTTTTTTTTCAATATGAACTTTACCAGAGCTTCATTAAGATCTGAAGCATATTTTGAGGTTGGTGCATATGCAGCCCAGCAGTCTGTTTGGGTGATGCTGGACACGATATTTACAATTATTCCGATAATGCAAATTTACCAAGATCCACTTACTAATAGCATTTTTTATTGCAATTCCACGCTAAAATTGTAAATAATCTTATCCCTGCTGACAACCCTCAGTTTATTTTAGGACCCCTAGGAAGGGGTCAAAGTTGACAACTTCTGAACCAAATACAGACCTTCATATTAAGTACTAGTTCTAACAAAACCAGCTACATCAATAAAATGCAACTTAATACATCAATACTAACAATGAGATACATAATTACTCAAATACTTAAAGCACATTTAGCTGATAATACTTGTGTGCAATTGTGTAAGTCGGGTTTTGAATGCAGGACTTTTACTCTGAGTATTTCTGTATTGTTGTGTTTATACTAATGTATCTTCTTCCACCATGTCATTAAAAGACATTTGCACATCACATTTCAAACCTCTAAAATGTGTTTGTTTGACCTGAAAATCAAAGTGGACCCTGACAGAAAAGCGGGTTGATCCTTGCACGGTTATTCCTTTTTTGCTGTGTGCGTGCAGCAGATGCAGCGTTGAGGACCTGTGGACCAGATTGGCACCTCGGGGGGTCAGCTGCTGAGCCCAGCTGTACTGTCTATATGGCAGGCAGCATCTTTTCTGTCTAAGCCGCTCAAAGACCTCTGGAGACCAGTGTGACGAACCCTTAGAGAGGACTTAACAAACACTCCTTAGCCTTGAGGACTCCTTTTTTTCATGCATTTGTGTGAACTTGGCTGAAATGATGACAAGGCGCCGAGGTGCACAAGGTGAGCTATTGTTTTGGTGTGTAGGATGTGTTGTTGTGTCGTATGCATGCATCAGGCAGTCACTTAAAGAAGTGCTTGCCGTTCCCGTGAATTAACGAGCAGTTGGGAAGAACAGGCCAAGGCGGTGCCATCTGTAAATGTCACAGGCACTGCTTGCTCATTTTACACATCATTAAAGCCAATATTCCTAACCTGTATCAGAGCAATCAGGAGCAGGCCATTACTGCGACAGGGGCCCCAGGGGAACCACGACCAAACTCAGAAAGAAGAGAGCAGGGAGGGAGAGAGAGATAGAGCACACTCTTTATCTATCTGACACACACACACACACACACACTTCTGCACACTTTAACGTGCACACGCGCATGCTCAAACAAACAAGGAGCACACCTTCCAACAATAAACAAACACATGAAATCAGCACCAATGCCACTACGCTAATAGCTAGTGCATTTAACAACAGAGGCGAATGAAAACAGGGCCAATTATACATGTATCTGTGGGCAGTGTGTATGGAGCCCAAATGAGAATCTTGTTATTCCTTTCCCTCCATACTGTGGCGCTCAGAAAGCTAAGCCATTACAAGAGTGGAGGCTCCAGGGACAGCTTTCGGAAATGAGAGCGAGTCGGGGAGTGACAAAACAAAGTATTGAGATAAACACCCACCATTAGCACAGGCAGTTAAACCTCCATTTCCTAATCCTCAGCTGGACTCCAGAGGATATTAACCCTTAGTTTACTAAGGTGCAGGACAATAGGAGACGGGATTAAGTTGGACTGCAAATATATAACTTAACGTTTAATTTTATTTATTTATTTTTTTTATTAATGCAGGTTTACTTGTAGTTTGGGCCATGAAAATAACAGAAAGACCATGAATTCTTGTTCCAGTCAGGAGCAAGGCTCTGCTAAACATTTTTCTTTTGATCTAAACATGCAAAAGCTGGGCTCAGATTACAGGAGTTTTAAAATCCTTTACAGAAGCACCTCTCTCTTATCTCAAACATGCACACAAGATCTGAAAATAATCACACACTAAAGGATATTATCGTTATATTTACGCTGCCTGTTCAAGGTAGGAATATCACTCCATTATGCCGCCTTGCCGCTTAATAAAAGGTACATTATAATAGTAGTAACAGTGTCAAATGAGGTCTATGGTGCCTTGCAAAAATATTCAACTTGATGTTCTTCCTATTTTGTTGCATTACAACCTGCAATTTAAATCGTTTTTTATTGGGATTTTTTGTAATGGAACTACATAGTATAGTCAAAATTGGTGGAAGGGAAATGAAAAAAAAAAGTTTAAAGAATTTTGAAAAATAAAATAATAAAAAATGCTGCTTGCATATCTATTCGCCCCCTTTGCTATGATGCCCCTAAATAAGACCTGGGGCTACAAATCACCTCCAAGAGTCACATCATTTGTTAAATAAAGTCCATATGTGTGCAGTGATAGTGTCACAGAGTCTGCAGCACCACTGAGCAAGGTTTTTCAACAAAGCGATGGGCACCATGTAGACCAAAGAGCTATTCAGACAGGTCAGGTTCAGAATTTTTTTTAAACATTTTTTTTTAAAAATCTGACTCATTTTGACTATTCTGTGTAGGTCCATTACAAAAAATCCCATTAAAAATCTATTTAAATTATAGGCTGTGGTGCAACAAAACAAAAAAAACACAGAGGGGGCTGAATACTTTTGCAAGAGACTGAATGTAAAAGACCATGGATGAGACGATGGGACGTTTTGATGGTTCGTTAAGTGTGCAACCCACACATTTAGCTGCAAACTAAAAGAAGAACAGATGCAAATTGGGAAAACTTTGAGGTCCAGGAGCTCCTTACCCTCCGTGCAGAGGACAACAATGGCCGCCATGCAGGGACGGTAAATGATTGCTATTGACATGTCATGTTTTGTAAAGCTGCTGTATGTTTTATGTCATACTAGAGGCAGATGCAGTTGTATTAAATTCTACACCTGTCACGCCTCTTTAACTTTCAAAATATCACTATGCCGTCAGGAGCGGCATGATCCCACCATTGTTTGCTTTTGTGTAAAAATGCAAAGGTGGCATAAAGACGGGACTTCGTAGTGGCCCTATATTGTGAAGGAAAATTTAGATTATGTGCCACAGGGAGCCAGTCACGTGATCTCTCTCATATGATCCCATTGGGACGCAGATTGATGTGGTACAACAACTTGCTGTGATGTTAGCACGAGAAAATGGTTTTAGATACGTGGTTAACATGGGTTATCTGTAAATCCTCAGCGAGAACTGGAGGTGAGATTTTGTCAATTTTAATAAGAGCAGAATGCTAGCTAACGTTAGCTTCAAGGGCCTGAATGTTTATCTTTGCTTGGCAACAAACGGCTGCTCCACAAAGACGTAATCATAATTATTCAGATTTAATTTCTAAATAACAAACGTATGAAATTATCGCAGCTGTCACTGTGAGACTGCGAGCAGTTTGGGAGGTTTCAGACTGGATCTGTAACCTCTCACACTAGCAGATCTGGGCTGAACATCGGTACAGACCAGAATCCCAGACTGGATTTCTTTTTATTGTTGGGAGGGGTGAAACGGGGAAAAATTGGCTCAAGACAGCCAAAAGTTTTGAAAGAAACCCAAGAACAGATGTAGACTGATAAAAGTTATTAATAAAAAATTAAAGAGAGAAAATCTGATCTCTCCAATTTCAAGCCTGCTGTTGTGTTAGTTAACCCTTTGAAACCCAAGCAAAACTATATTTAAAATTATGTGACATTATTATAATATTTTCAAAGCACTTTTTTACCAGCTAATTTCCTTGTTTATTTGTTTGTTTGTTTTACTCTCTTTTTCTTTTTACTAATTTTTAGGTAATTGTCTTAGACTTTTTACTAATTTCTTGCTACTTCTTTTGGGTCATTTCTTGTTTAAAAAATAATTTCCTTAATCTACCAATTTGTTAAAATTGGTGAAACATTTTTACAAAGTTTCTCAGGGCCTTTTTTCCCTTTTTTTAAAATAAAGAAACTGAACCAATTTGCTCAGGATTCAAAGGTTTAAATACTTGTGAAAGGCAACTGAAAGCGGCACAAGAAAAGTGACGATGATCCAGGTGGTAAAGGATGAAGAAGGTGTCTGCTCTAGACATTACAAATAAACATCACTGCAAAATTGTTTTCATTTTGGTAAGTAATTCTGGTTAACATATATTATAATATACAACATGCCCTCCTCTGATTATTGCAGCTTCATTCCAATTCTTCATTGTCCAGTTACGGGAAACTGTGCCAGTGATCCCAGTGGACCCACATTATTTAGTGTATGATGCTCTGCAGCCTCATCCAATGGTAAATTATCGTTTCTAACAGTGTCAATCTTCAGTGACCTCGATGAGCTCAAACATGGATTCCTATTAAAGCCTAACTAATGTTTAATTTTTTACACATCTTCATTCTAATCTTCATATTCCTATGTTCACTTGAATAAAATGGTAGATTAATATGCTTACAACTGATTCTATTGAGTCTTTTTTAAAAAGAGTAACATTTATTATAATTGAAGCTGTATGTGTTTATATGCATGATTTGAAACTTGTAAAAATATATATAGTACTTTTATAAAGACTTTTTATTGAGAATCCAAAAAATACAGAAGTATAAAATCATAGATCTTTTCCATTTTTGTTGTGAAATGAATATCCCCAGGGGCCTCAGAGAGGGACCCCACCTGCCCGACAACATATTATATGTACTTTTGGTCAAATATCTGTCACTGAAATTTTATGATCACGTTGCACCAGTGTTCGTCCTCCTACTACACTAGGTATTAATGTCAACATTTTGTCCCTATTGAGCAAGTTAATCTATATTTCTAATTTTTTTTTATTCCCACTGATTTATAAGGGCAGGTCGCATACTCCTCAGCGACTATGTGAGAATTGTCTATTTTGAGAATCTGTTTTACATTTGGGACTCCACTTTCTTCACACATACAAATAATTCCCCCTGTCCTCCTCTAATTGCTGGTACAATCCAGTTGAGGAGTCCTTTCAATCACTTTTGATTCAATCAATTTGAATTGCAAAATAAAAGTACTTGATTAAAATCCATTGTTGAGTTTCTGAGTAAATAAGAAGGTTCATAAACCAATTTAAGAAGATTTGATTCAGAATGTAATTTGTCAGGATAAATTGACCTCAGCTCTGTTGCAAACACAACGCTCTGCAGGACATTTCAGTTCATTGTAGCTTACAGAGAGCATGCCATGCAGTACTAGTGATGCTGTTACCTTAATTTAGAGGCTCAAAATGTACAATCACAAATAAAGTTTGGTGTGATTATGTTTGATTTGCTGCCTGTCTATAAAGTTGCTTTAAATAAAACGTGATGGTGATGTAAATAAACGCTTTTAAGCATTCAGGCAGCCTCTTAGCTCTCGTTTTCTCCCTGATTTCTGTGACCTTAACACAAGTAAATATCGTCATCCATAAATCTGTAAGAATCAAGAAACAGCCATTCGTCACCATTTCTCTCCGTTTCGACGCTTCCCTTTCTGCTCACATTGGACAAGCGAAAACCCCCAAAACAATGAGCATTTGATACACTTTCTTTAAAAGAGAAATACATTAATGATGCTCCCTGACAGTCTGCATTAATCAGAGGGGGCTCCCCCTGAACACAACTCTTTATCGGCCATCGATTTTCCAGTGGGTTTATGGCGAGCGACACACCGAGAAAGCTCGTCGCCGGGCGGCTGCTGGGAAACACATTACGGGGCTGTCAGTTGTCTCGCCATGCATCCTGCATCATTCTTTAAGCACATGAGAAGTTCATTACACCACCCAGCTCTGACAGTGCATAGGATATTAGGGACTGTGTCCATTGTGCATATCCTTGGTGGAAGTGTAGCACCATAGACATAACAGGGATTTTATTGCCAAAATATGGCTTTAAATTGATTAAAAATAAATATGGCTTTACATTAATTTGAAATTAATCCATTTTACAGCAAATATATGAGTGATTTTAAAGCTTTCAGCTCTACTGAAGTCTATTTGAATGTTTTCAGAAAAGACACCTCTGCACAATAACTCTGTCATTTATCCTTTCATAATAATATTAATGAAGTTTAGGTTATAAAACAAGATTTTCTCCCACTTCAGCAGCCATGTAGAAGAGTCTTGCTAAGTACTGTAGCACCATATTTGGAAATGACGATGCAGCAACAGTTTCTCCGGGCTCACTCTTACATCCTACACGTCCCATGTTGACCAAAAATGATTTCTCACCTTAAGACGCGCACGGCGTTTTGATTTATGATGCTTCACAACTACTAAAATTCAATTTCAGCCTGCATTGCACGCTTCTGATTGCCCCGTAAATGAGATAAACTGATAGCAATTTATTCAAAGATCCCACCTCTCCTCTCCTTTCCCTTTCTCTCTCTCCGGTTCTCTCAAAAGGAGACACATCCCAGACTTGGGTGAATCCAATATTTAAGCGATACGTCTGTATTCCAGAGCATTCAGCAGAACAGACAAGGTGATGCTAATAGAAAAGCTCGCAGAGAACAATGAGAGAGATAGAAAACAATGTGCGTGTTTGATGACGTGAGAAACATTCAGAATCTGCCGCCTCCAGTCTGATTACTCTTAGATTTCCTCCTCAGGAAGTCCAGGAGTCATCTGACTTCAATTATTCCTCTTATCGATGAGATGATGTTTGATAATGCCAGCCATCACTCATTCACGGCTTCAGTGCAACTGTGTTACTCTGCCAGGACAGTCCCATTAAGAGCTAAGTAATGTCAAATAAAACTGAAGTAATGGACTCTACACTAGAAGCTGCAAACTTCTTCTGTACACGAGACTGTTCAAAACGATCTGAGATTAACTTTCACCAGTATTCTGATGTGACCACTTATCTCCAGGACGCTGATGATGTTCACTCTAAACAACAATGTGGTCAACAGACCCATTCAGACTTTAAAGAGGAGCTGTCAGAGACCATGATAAAAAAGTGTAATGATTATAAATGCTAAGCCCCATTTAGGAGGCGTCAATGCCATTGTTGTTGTTATCCAGCGTATCAATCTTGTTGATTGATCATCCCGCTCCGGTGACATCAGTTTTATGGCCTCTGAAATGCGTCCCAGTGTTTTCACAATGCCATCCAATTAGGGCGCTCCATTCATCATTGGGCTGGAGAATCATTATTAATTGGGTGGAGAGCCGACTGCCACTCCCCTGCTGAGGAGGGCCACGGCTTCTGGAGATCGGGCCTTTCAGACGACGGTGAAAGAAATGGGGGCTGTGAGGGTGCGCCGTGCAGGGGGCCACATAGAGACACAAAACTGCACACCTTTATGTACTTCACAGGCATCTTCAGTCAGGACACAGAGGAGTGTGTGCTCTCTTTTTTCATTCTGACTCAAGAAATCTTATCAGGCTGAATAACAAATGCTTCCAAAAAATGATCAAAGACAAGTTTCTGTTAAGTCTGATATAAAGATTCATTTTCCAGTTTACTGCACTCATTTGTTACGGCTGAGATGTTTTTGGACCAAATAGTTCGGGGGATCCCTAAGAAATATAATAACTTTACGTGCTTTCTTTCTGTTTGCATTCACACTGCCGGTTGGAACGCTAAAGGGAAGTAAGCAAACTACAGCTATTTCACACTGACGGGCCAAAATTGCATTGTACTCCCGCTGCTGCACATATATTGAATAAAGCCTGGACTTCACTGCCACTCATTTGTCCATGCTGTCATTTTTTTGTAGTTTGTATTGTCTGTTTTTTATACAGCTAATGTTTGTTTTTTATTTTTATTTATTTATTTACTTTTTAAATACTGGTGCTGTATTGGCTCTCGTGTTTAACCAGTCAACATACACTGATGTCACTGAAGAGTAAAATTGAAAAGTGACATAGGAGCTAAAATACTTCCTCAAAACGGTGTTCTGAGAAATCAGATTGTCCCTCGCTGTTTTGGTGAAGATACAATATAAAAGGGGGCTCTAAGAATTCTGAAAAAGTTCCTTCTTTACCACTTAACTCCAGTGTTTGTCTGCTTTTGACTACGTATCACTTTCTTTCACCGTCTAGTAACAAGCTTCACTGGGAGGGCATAACACTCACTTTACACTCCAGCCAAATCCTACACACCGCTGTGCAGAAACACAAACCAACCAATAGGAGTCACTTATGCACATACATGGATGTGATCCCTCACTGGCTTCCTAACAGCAAGAACAGACAATTTTTCAAACCGAAGACGTATAGCTCAAACATCTGTGGGTTTTACTCCTCTGTGCTGACCACTGAAACTTAATAAATAAATCAGTTCAGCCTGTGAACTCTTTTTTGTTCTTGCACAACCAGGAGATGAACTAGGGTCTCTACATTTGTTAGGTTTCCATTTAAATTTAGCGCAAATTTTATTCGAATTTTCGAAAAATAAGCAAAAGAAAATGCATATGAATGTATGTTTCCACCCACTACCTCTATATGATGCATTAGAAGTTGAATATATGAGAAAAATATTATGCGGCACTAATTCATCCGTCAGGTTAGGTGAAGTAGAGGCAGAAGAAGAGGGCACAACAAGATGACACAAACAAGTGCAGATCAAACCTCCACCTTCTATTTCATGTATAAACTGATCACAGTCTTCTCATTGAGCCACACAGATCTGATGTTTTCTGCTATTTTTAGGCTCTTCAGTAGACAGAAACATCAGTTGATGTGGACCTTAAAACCTTTTCCAGTTAGGCACCTGTGTATCCCATAGATTATTTTCTTTTTTTGTTGAAGAGGTTTTAATGATTTTAAAACTGTAGCAATGTGACTGTGTTGTACCTTCGTTGCCCGCAGATAAGCCGTCTGGTTTCGTGATGCCCGTGCTCTTTTTCCGTCTGTGTTTCTTGCGGTTGGCGTGTGGTGAAGGAGGTGGCTCAAGTTTAGGGCTGGTGGCGCTGCCCACACTGGAAGTGGTGGGATCACTCATTCCATTGGCTGAAAAAACACAGACAGGGAGAACAATTGTTACTTTGATGTTAAATAAATACATAAATGTATTTCTGTTCCCAAGTAGGTGAGTTGAAGTTTCAGGTTCACAGCTTCAGTTTGGTATCTATTGTTCCACACTAACCTCACAATCTTCGCTCAGTGACATAAAAAAAAAATACCAAAGCTATAACGAGTCTCTCATGAATTCAAGAAGTTATATAAACCTGTTTAAATGCACCTTTCCCACTGGTGGGTCATCATTACTGAGCTTTTACTCTAGTCTGGATTTTTTATCTTTTCATTTACATATTACTAAACTTTTTCTTTTCTTTTGGAAGTTCTAAATTTTGGGATATTTACCAGTGAAGCATGTTGAAAATTATGCTGTGAATGTGAAATGTGAAATTTGCATCATGTAGCATCATGTTGGCTCTGCTTGTGCTTAATAAGAAAAGTTAGTCTATTGGTTATTAAATGTGTTCATTGCTTGCAGCTAAAGGTTCAAGTCCAGCATGAACAAAGCACTGTGTGACAGTGAAAATGAAACATCTATCTGTGACATGAGTAGAGTATAAAATGTACTGGTTTGAAAAATGCGAAACCATTCCTTTAAAAATAAACTAAACTGGCAGCTTCAGTTTCACCTATTCAACTCAAAAATGTATCAAATGTATGAACTAATAAATCATTGTGAAATGACACTGAGCGGTGAATAATGAACAACATTATTTACTGAAAGCTTCATGCAAAGTAGACTCAGACTTGTCACATCCTAAAAATGTTGCAAGAGTTGGAAACGACTCCAAAAGTATCGGCGTGGCTCCGGCTTTAGATCGAGTGAAGGACAGGTACGGGGCTATCAGTGAACAAATGGTTACCTAAGTTAGCCCGCGGCAAAGCTTTCTATATGACTGTCTGAGAGTGACAGGGGGCTAAGAGCCGGCTTTGTTTCTTGTAAGTGATTTTATAAATGTGATATTAACCTGTGCTACCGTTGGGCAAAGGGATAGGAGGGATGGGATGAGAGGAGGGGGTTGTCAGCTTGCCATCCTTCTGATTTCCTGACATTTGACATCACTTTCCCTTCTTTCCCCCTCCGGATGCCATTATGAATCTGAGGAGCGGGGGCCAGGGGCCTGGGGGAAGCAGGGAGGGAGGGCCGGTAGATGGGCCCCATATTGCTCTCCTCTTACCTCCCTGTGTGGTGCTGGCAGCCTCCTCCATTGTCTCCCATCAAAAGCTCATTGTAGTGTGGCAAACTCCATTCATTTCCCTGTGCACCGTCCCAGCCCCAGGGGTGGAGTGCAGGAGGACAAGGGGGCTCAGGGATTATTGCTGTTGTCGTTGCCAGTTGCACATGCTATAATGTGCGGCACTGTGCCATTAGCCAGTGTACAACATTAGGCCTAATTCGGTCATTACCTTTAGGGAGATGGGGCTGTCTTGGAGGAGTAAGATGGGCTCAGCAGGGGATTGAAGATGCTAACGTGGGGGGAGAGTGGAGCTCTGGGCCCGGGGATGCATTGTTTGAGCGTGGGCAAAGTGAAGAAGACAACACCTGAGACACATATTGTTACGTCTGGACTCAACTTAAGTTATTTATCTTGATGATTCACAAACAAGAACATCATTACTGGAAAAAATATGTTCCAATACTTTTCTCTTTCATTTATTAGAAGATAAGTGACCATCCTTAGAAGTGAATATTTCAGCATAAATACTGAAGTGCAACTTGGAAAATAATAATATTGATTGTACGCCGTCACATTAATAAACATAACACTGGTGCTTGTGCCGGACTACATACATTAAGCTCTCTGGTGTTTTGAATGGCAGCACGCAGCCACACATGTAGCAGCTCCTAGTCGAGGCGTCTGTTTCAATTTCCCTGCTCTCTTACAACAGCCCCCCTGAGACGAGTCATTAGCTGGCTCAGACAGCTGGGGGCACAGGGGTCCTCCATGTGCACCCCCCACCCCTCTCCTCCCACCCTCTGCTTCCTCCTCCCTCTCCATCCCAGCGTCTGTCCCGCCAGCACAGCTCCGTATGGCGGGTGGAAGACTTGAGCTCCAACCTGCCTCCGACGTGACAGCCAGCATTTGTTTAATGTCGCTTGAGGTTAAAGGGGAGGGCTGCCCCTCGGGGGGCCCCGACCGTGTCATAAACACCTCTAATTATCAATTTCTGCCCCTAATGTTGTGGAAAATGACCCTGGCCCTGCTCATAATGCACCTGAAACTCATACGGGGTGATGCACCACCCTTTGTTTTAGGGATGTCCCGATCGGTATCGGTCCCGATCAACGCATTTTTAAATGGATCGGTATTGGTAATTTTGAGCACGCTCCCTGCCCAATTCTTTGTTTACATCTGTCGTCACACAGGTGTCATAACAGGGAGCACGATTTGTGGGTGATATTCAAGTTTTATTGTGATGCTGCTACACCAATAAGTAAAAACTGATAAAAAAAAAACCTTTTCATGTTAAACTTAAACTGCTGCACCACTTAAAATGGCATTGAAATTTTTGTACTACTTTATAATGCACATTTTTAATTTTTTTCAAAGTTTAAATAGAAAATCAAAATCCATCAAAAATGAGTATGTGCATTATTCCCAAGTACATATTTAAGATGGAAAAATAATTTAAAAAATATATATATACTACTAGTACAACTACTACTCATAATAATAATAATAATAATAATAATAATAAAAAGAAGGAACAAGTAAGACTAAGGGGATTTAATAAAGTAATCTCCAAGGTAGTTCATTTTTTCCTATAACGCTGTAATAAGCAGAATTCTGATGGATTTTGTTTTAATTTGTTGTGACTGGGAATGTGGAAAGTGGAATTGTGCTTATATGACTCATTTATAGTGTTTATGTACTTTTATTAAAATGCTACACTGCATGAAATTTTGTTAGCAATTTCTACAGACACATTTTAGTTTGTTTACTTTGTCATTTTGTTGAAAAGAAACCCAAATTTTTAAATGGAATTAAGAGCTATTTCTAAAAAAATTTAGTTTGTTGACATAGTTATTTTATTTTTTTTTAATGCTGCACTAAGTGGAATGGTGATAAGAGCCATATAAAATATGTTTACTTTGTTATTTTGTAAAAAAATAAATAATTATATTTAAAAAAAAAAAGCCTTAAAGAACTGTTTGGATGCAGACATTTTTTCTTGTATTGCATCGCAGAGCTCTTAAACGGTCAAGCAATACAGTGGATTGATTTTAATAACTTTAAAGTACTTGAAGTGTGCATTGTGTAGCGGCGTCATCCAGGTAAATACAAGTATCGAATTGGGACTCGGTATCAGCAGATACTCAATTTCAAATGACTCGGACTGGGATTGGGGGCAAAAAAAACGTGATCGGGGCATCCACACTTTATTTGTTGAGCCCTTATTGGTCAATGAAGGTTTAGGAGCAGGAAACGGAAACAACCACAGCACACATCATTCAGCAACAACCTGAAATCTAATACTTGATTATAATGCAAAGTCTCCTGCCTTTAAGTGTTCAGCTCTAAACTTTGCACAACTGGTGGATTATGTTTCTTAAATTGAGTATTAAGAAGTTAGAAGTGGACTCATTCTACGAGCAGAGTATTCACTGTGGCGTTATTAGCCGGCTGTTAGTGTGTATGAGGGCCATCAGGACCAAGCTGGGTAATGAAGCACACTGGGGATCAGGAGTCTCTTTCCCACTCAGCCACGATCACCTGGGCAGCAGAATAGGTATCAGCCTAACCTGTGATTACAGTGTATTACACTCCCACCACGGAGATGACAGTTTAAACATGCTCCAGGATGAAGACTATGGGTGAGACAAAGAGGGGGCCGCTAACAGCTTCCTGCCTTTACCAACGCCATGCTGATAATGAATGAGAATGAAAAAAGGGTGAGAGAGCGAGAGAGAGGCAGAGGATGGAGGGGGTGTGAAGGAGGGGGGGGGAGTCATTTCATTGTTATTCAAGAGGCTCCGGGTGAGGAGCACTATGATTCCGCCAGGCCCCTTGACATGGCAGCCCTGCCTGTCCTCAATCAAAGCCAACGGCTGCAATTAATGGCAAAAATTAGAAACAATCACCGCCTCCCCCTTATTATCCTCAATTAGAGCGTACTAATCAAGGCCTGATCGCGCTCTGCTGCTCTCTCCAAACTAAATGTCAAACTTCATTACGGCCTAGCGTAGAAATCAAACGCCCCACATGCTATCACCCTCGCATCGGGAGGCCAAGGTATAAAACACAGTGCCACAGGAAAAGGCTATCTGTGCATTAACTACCTGTGTCCTCATATGCAAACTTAGAGAAGAAAAAGCACTTATATATAAATACAGAGCAGTGCAGGGCAGAGTTGCAGCA
Source organism: Plectropomus leopardus (assembly GCF_026936395.1). Classification (NCBI taxonomy): domain Eukaryota; kingdom Metazoa; phylum Chordata; class Actinopteri; order Perciformes; family Serranidae; genus Plectropomus; species Plectropomus leopardus. The sequence continues at coordinate 25,110,574 of NC_142187.1, read as the reverse complement.
TAAAAGTCTCAGAAAGAAAAAAGGAAGCAAACTTTTCCTGGAGAATAGATATATATATATAAAAATATAATGTTGTGATAATTAGCACAGAATTATTCACAAAACTCAAATGGTAAAAAGCAAAAAATACTGCTTTTCTCATTAGATCTGCAAGTAACATTTATTTTCATTATGGACTAATCTCTTGACATTTATTGTACATCTATCTGTCCTGGGAAAGGGATTCCTTCCCAGTTGCTCTTCCTGAGGTTTCTTTACTTTTTTTTTGACTAAAAGACTTTTTTGGAGGGGGATTTTTCCTTATCTGCTGTGGCGGTCAAAGAACAGAGGGTGTCGTATATATTTAAAAGCCCACTGAGGCAAATTAGGACTTGTAATATTGGGCTATACTGAAAAAAAAACAGAATTGAATGGGCTTTAACGAACAACTATTTCCACTGTCAATTAATCTGTCGATTATTTTCTAGATTATTTGATTAGTTGTTTGGTCTATAAAATGTCCGAAAATGGTGAGAAGTGTCCATCAGTGTTGTTGTAGTGAGGACATCCTAAAATGCTTTGTTCACAATCAAAAAAATATTTAGTCATAGAGGAGTAAAGAAGCCAGAAAATATTCACATTTAAGAAGCTGAAATCAGAGAATTTTGACTTTTTTTCTACAAAAAAATTTCTTCAGTCAATTATTAACAAATTAGTTGGCGCTTAATTCCATAGTTGACAACTAATCGATAAACCATTGCAGCTCTACTGCTGATTATTGCCTCAATAATGTTATATTTCAAAAAATGTGGGAAAATAGCATATAAAAATGTCCATTATAAATTCAGAGGTGTTTTCCAATTGATTGTATTATCAGGTCAACAGTCTAAAACCCACAAGATATTAAATTCACTGTCATATATGACAAAGAAGAGAAGCTGATAAAGTAAATAAATAAATGACTGATGAATCGAAATGAAAATTAATGCATATTAATTTTCTGTTGACTGACATAATTATTCATCAGCTTATCCTTACACTTATCCTTACACTCACACAAAGAAAACACATTCTGTTCTTCGGTTAGGACAGATTTTAGCATAATTTTATCAATATATTTTTTTTTAGCCATGAGATCTGTGAACCAAGATCTTTCTTTTTTAACTACAGGATGATTTTGAATTAATTATCTCCCATAGAGAGCACTTCAATCTTTTGCCTTTGGAATTGTGACATTACTCACAGTTTGACCACGACTTAAGTTATTGTCATCAGCGAGCCCATCACGTTGCTCCGACATCTGTTTGAGCCTCTTGCTTTTAATTCAGCCTCAAAGATTGAGGTGTACCGAGGAGAGCGGGATCTAAACAAGCATCCAGTGCATTAAGAATGAGCGTCTTTATGAATGCAAGCAATAGAAAAATTGGGCCGGGATTTAATCAAAAATCTGCGCTCAATATTCAAGAGACGTTACTACCTCTGCTTCTGCCTTTGCTCAATAGGTTTACAAATGAGGACATTCTTTAAATAATATGGAAATGGTTACCTGGCTAAGATGCATTCATTCTCCTGTGAATCATCAATCTGCTGTTTTTGCATCTCAGAATCACATTTTATGTTAACCTGCAACCTTCACCAAGGATAATGGAGTGATTGGGCTAGGTTCAAGTCAATTCAAATGGCAAAACATGAGCACCCTTCACTGTGGAACACCCTCTATTGATTATTGAAGGCACATTAGGATGAAAGATAAGGGGGTCGTGTTTCAATCAAGTTGATGTTTTCTGATAGTCCAGTCACACTTTGCGCTGCATTCTGCTGCTTTAATTCACATTCTTAAATCGTAAAGAGACATAAAAACATGATATTCGGAGAAAGTTTTTGAGACGCTGCTCCCTTAAACTGTCTGCACTGACTATGCACTGATTACAGAGACCCTCCTTCCCAAGGACGAGCAACATATCTATCATTTGATGCAACGTTTCTACTATTATTTTCAGCTCATTTGCCTCATTCAAGCTCATTTGTGGTTACCTTAAGAGTAGCATGAAAATAATTGAAGAAAACAGAATAAAGGAGCAAAGTGTGGATCTGATTTAGTTGAAGACTGGATGCTGGTTAATGAGCTATGTTAATATTGAGGGCTTTTCAGTTTACCAAACATGAAAATGGGAAATTCTGAGCCTCCTCGCAGCACAACGTTTAGGAATTTGTCCTCTGCAGACTGGCTGCCACATTCACAAATATCCCCCCCCCCCCATACACACATTGTATGAACAGACGCAAACATGTTCCGTGGAAAAAACTCACATACAAAAAAAAAAAAAAAGAAAAAAATCAACGAGAACACACACACACACTCATTTATTTGAGGACCCCACGAATCTAAGTAATTCTGCTTTGGGCATGCTGCTGATGGGAGACAGGGGTAGGGGGTGATGGAAATGCCTGCGTCCAGGCAGAATTGATCGTTTGGCAGCTCCAAATGAGAGACAGGCTTGTCTGCGGAACCACGAGGGCCGTGCAGTTGGACTCCAGCAGCGCTCGTAAAGTGCGCTCTTTAAACTGCCGGGGCCCCTGGGAGCCCATGGGGAGGGGGGGAGCCGCCGCCGTGCTAATGAGAACTACCAGAGTGCAAACATGCATGGAAATGACTGTTATTCTGTTGATGTGCATTTAAGTGCTTTTTTACTGCCAACCACAAAGAGAGGGAAATAACTGGTGATGAATGGTACCCCCAAAAAGCATTCATTTTCCTCTTCGGAAGAAAAGAGAGGAAAGCAGAAGAAGAACGGAGGGGAGGAGGGGGGGGATAAGAGTAAGATGGAAGGTAAAGACAGGATGGGTGTGTGTGTGTGTGTGTGTGTATAGACATGCATGGTGAATATATTATCTTACTTCACTCAAGTACAGTGACAAGGTGCAACGTGACACTGAGTGGAGATGCATCAGTGGCGGAGAGTTAACCTTCACCACTCCTCTGCTCCGAACACGCCGCTTCTATCAAAGAGCAGCAGCCAAAAAGGTCACAGCGATCACAGCCCTGATCACCTAATTATGAAAATGAGGCTTGTTCCACCTGTCTGAGAAGCTTGGGAAATGCTGCCTACATCTATTCATTTAATTCACTCGACTTTGTGGTGGCGATATGTAAATTTTGATGTGCATGTTGAAACTTTGGAAGAGATTTAAGGGACGGGAATGTCTTACGGGCTCCGCTGCTTGTACTGGTGTTGATGGCTTCATTCCACTGGTCAGCGCTGGACACGGAGAAGGAGCGTTGGTGCATGCCGTCTTTGCTGCCGCTAAACAACGATGCGCCCGTCTGGAGGGATGAGCTGCTGTTGGAGTGAGGAGCACCTGGAGGAAAAAAGTGACAGACACAAGAAAATTAATCCTGATTTCTTGATTTCCTGATCCTGATTGTGTTGTGATTGTTTGAATTATTAACTTAGTCTGATATGACGGTTTTCTTTAACCCCATAAACCTGTAAAATGGTTTGACTTCTTTAAAAAAAAGCAATAAGCAACATATCAAGACATGGCCCAAAACTTACCAGGAAATTAGGAAAAAAAAAAGCAAACAAAAAAAAACCAAGTAACAAGAAAAAATAACTGATATTAAGCAAAAAAAAAAAAGTAAGTAAAAAAACAAAAATAAACAAGAAAATGACTCCAAATATTCCTAAGAAAATAAAAAATATGTTTTTTCTGTACTATAATTTTAAATATATGGTTATAATAATTATATATATAGTTTTCTGGACATTTTTCCCTAGAATTTTTAAATTTCCCCCTTTTTTTCAACTAATTTTCTAGTCCCCTTTTAGTAATTTCTTGCATTTTGCAGGACATTTCCTACCAAGTTGCTCATTTTTTCTAATGTTTCTCAAAGAAATCAAAGCTATTTGCTCAGGTTTCAAGGGTTAAAATGCTTGCGAAAGGCATCTCAGCACAGAAAACTGATGTTGATTCAGGTTTCGAGGGGTTTAACACAAAAAGTCTGCCAAAGAAGCAATAATGATGCAATCCAGCTAACAGTTTTTTGGAGTTTCTTCAGCACTGCAATGCTGCTGCCACCATATTTGTGCACATCCCTCTGTCAGCCAACCCCCCTCACTCACACTCACACACACACACACACGAAACCCCCTCCCCTCCGCCTCTGCCTCTAATTAGCCCTTAATTAACAAGATACACTCTGAACGCTAATTATCTCGCCTCATCCCTCTGACTGCCACATCGATCTCCACTGGCGTCAGCAGGCGTTCTCTCCCTAACTTCCAATCAGGCGAGCCGCGGACGCCTGGCTCTCTTTACTAATTCATGGGCTAGGCTGCGCCATGTGGGGTCCTTCCCTCCTGTTCACGAGCAGTCGCTACAACACATCCTAACTACTGTGGAAAACTCATCGATACACTGCCAGGCGTGTGCCAGGAGCCAGATTAACTGCTCGAGATTTACAGTGCATCAGAATTTTGTGATTTTATTCTGATGAATTATTTTAACATAATATTTTGTATGCCGAACAGGGAAATTAGTCATTTTTGTATCAAATTAGTCATCAGAGAAGTTCATTTTTTTACAGTGTCTTAACTCCTTTACAGGCAGCTACATTGAAAAACAATACAATTTAATGAGGTAAGCTGACATTGTTTTGACACTAAAAGGTTAAAAAATCAGATGCTTTGTTTTGGAAAACAAGCCATATCTCTGATTTCCCCCACAATGCTTTTCTCATCATACAGGTATCACACATCAGGGCCCTTTCTTCAATAATTACAAAAGAATATCAGTTTCTGATTGAGGTGACAATAACAGAAAATATAGTGTGTGGGTCGTGTGTAAAGTAAACTAAGCGGCACGGGTGCTTGTTAGGATAATATGTCCTACTCATTATCTAGAGTAATAAGTGTATCAAATTCACATAATCATGTCTAATTAGTATCAGTAATTATCTTGTTGGGCCCAGGAATATTAATCTTCAGGTCCCAGAGGGGAGGGAGCAGGATCGCAGCAAGAATGGGAGAGAGAGCGAGGGAATCATGCTGAGGAGCACCGACTAAATTAGCATGCTGAAATCAGAGCAGAGGAGGAGGAGGAGGGGGGAGACGGAGCTGTGGAGTAGAGGTACTGAAAAGAAAATGTGAAACTTTGTTTTTTTTTTAAAAAGTGACGGATGAATGATACACAAAAATAAGCTCCTGACTGCAAGAAAAAGGCTTTTGATTGCTTTTATCATTCTTGAATTAGAAAAAAAAGAATATTGAACAATATGATTTATGCAAAAAAGCAGTACGGTTGTGTCCTATATTACACAGACGAACCTTTAATCACCTCATTGTTTTGATGTAATTCTTTATTAACTACTTTTGCAATTTCTTCTCTTTTAAAATTTCTTTATTTCCAAAGTTTGACTCTTTGACACCTTAAAAAAGAGACATAAAAAACTGTTAGATAACTGCGAGGCAACTTCCATTGATATTTAAAATTCAACAATCACGTCTAATTGTCAAATTGGATGCTAATGATTAATGAATTATACATGGCTGTATCCATTAGTCCCCAGAGACCACTCCTGCATAAAGGGGAGGATAATGTAATTACAGTGGAGAAATAATCAGCTTGTGGCATTAAAAGAACACTGTACTGGCAGCTCCAGCCAGGACTCACTTCAGCACGACGTTTCACAGCTTTAGCAGCGACACTGCGGACAATGACGAACCTGACAACTGCTAAATGACGGCCACACGATTTGACTTAATAATGAATGCTGCCAGCTTCAGTAATCAGTTTACTGTTTTGACTGGTGAATACACCAAGCATGACAACTGCAAGAAATGTTTAGAATAATAAAAAACTATGATGTAACCTAAGATTGTAGGAGAAGTAAAAATGCATGGACACCACTGACGTTGCAGTCTTGTAATACTGGCCCAATATTATATATAGTTTACTTATTTATCTGTAATTTTTTATAATTTTTTGTAACTTTTTCTATTTTTTAAAAATCCTATTTTTAAAATCATTTTTTAAAATTGTCTATTGCACTTAAAAAATGTAATTTATGTTATCTTGTGTCCAACCTGCGATTTTTGTCAGATTTAATATATTTAATGTTGAATTTATTGTATTTGTATGACTTTAAATACCTATAAAAATAAGTAAAATTGTTAGCATTATAGTAAAAACGTAAAGTACTGCTTCATAAAGATGATTAAATGTATTGTTATTATTTTTGCAGTAACTATTCACAAACAATCAAGGCATTTACTGTGGAATTGTGCATCATGTAGTCAGTGGTAGAAAGTAATTAATGACATTTACACAATTACTGTAGCTAAGTATAAGTATTAGAGTACTGCACTGTAAATATACTCCCAGAAACATTTACATTTAACACCATTTCATTTCCTGACAGCTCTAGTTACTTTGAAAATGAATATTTTACATGACTTGACTTACTGTAACTTGTTTTTCTAAATATCTAGTTTTAGAGAATAAACTGCTCCACAGCATGAAGCTGTAAAACATTTGCTTCATCTCTGTGAGCTACGACATTAAAATGTTCTCACACCTTTTTATGCATCAGCTATAATAATTAAGTATTTAATAAGACATTCTGTTGCATAATGAGTATTTTTACTTTTTACACTTTAAGTGCATTCTGAATTAATGCTTTTGTACTTCAACTTAAATACAAGTTTGACAATGATCTGGGCATTGCTACTTTCACTGTGATAAAATTATGAATACTTCCTCCACCATTGCACATAAATATTATAGTGAAAACATTATTAAGGAAGAGGAAATTCCTGTTCAGTTAAATTCAGAATGATGCTTTTCATATCAAGGATGTTGCTCCACGGATGCCTCGAGTTTACTTCATTCTTATTAAAATTAATTGACCAACTTAAAAGTACGAAGCACCATTATGAGCATTTCTTGCTGACTGTATCGTCATGTGTATGAAGAGATAACAGAAGACACACAGTGTGTTCTGCAGGCTATCCAGGGCTGGGGTGTTAAGTAGAGGCGATGGATTAGCGGGGAGCAGCGCTGCCTTGCCTCTCATTTCTCTTTAGGCCGGGCCGTCAGTGGGTTGATGAGCCGTGACGAGGCCTGACCCCTCCGTGGAGTTGTTGCCATTATGTACAAGTAGTGGGATAATGAAGCATTCATGCTAATGTGGGCCGGGCAGCACATCATCTGCGGCTGTGTGTAATCCACCAACATCATCCTGACCGACGCCCAGACACCCCCCACTCCACCCCCCCCGATTCTGCTGCCGCCGCCAGTCCCCACGAAGCCACTCAGACTTAAACCTGAGCATTATGCGAATTATACTTATATAAACTGTTTGCATTAAACAAACTATACGATTTTTACTTTACCCCTTGTCAGGACAATACCTCACTATTTTCTTTACTTGTGTAAACATCTCACTTTTTGGCCATTTTGATGTGTTTGTTATTTCTTATTTTATTGCTTGCATATATTTCCGGCTCACAAATGCTGTTATGCAAAACTGTTACTATGAATTTGATGACAATTTGAAGTTATTTTCTGAGAGATGCATCTGGGTAGGTTAAAAAAGAAATTAAATTGAGGAGGAAACAAATATTTCTACAGACAAAACAGCTCTTGAAACAAACTATTACTCTGCGATTTCAAAGCAGAGATACATGCACCCACAGGGGATACTTCTACAGTTTCCAGGGACACATGCAAAGACAGAGGAGTAGCTCAACTTATTAAAATTTATAAAATTATGAAATTAGACAACTAATTTTGTTGTGGGGACAGGCAATATACGGATGTTATATTGTGATGTGAAACTAGACTTTGTCTTCTGCTGCAAGAGCAGGAAGGTAATCTTACGTGAGGTGAATACCAGTGAAGACAGAGAGCATTACCATTCACAATTAGTTTTTGACATTTTGTTAAGTAGCTTGCTCACACAAGGCGAAAACAAAAGCAATCCGGACAATATCCAGATGATTTCGTGGCATTAGAAGTGCTGTCTTTTCCTGGTTTCAAAGGCTGCATTATAACAAAGTGATATAATTTCTGAATTTACCAGACTGTTCTAGCTGTTTTATTATTTGCCTTTACTCACTTAGTCATTATATCCATATCACTGATGATTATGTAACAAAAATGAAGTACCAATCAACCCTAGTCAACCCTACAATACTGTCACAATATTGATATTGAGATATTTGGTTAAAATATCATATTTTTTCTCCACATCGCCCAGCCCTAACTAAAAGTGCTGGATAATATTTAACACATCTAGCTTCTGCCATTATTATGGTTTATTTATACTCCCTTTACGTACCAAAATAGATATGTTTATTTTGAACATTGTAACCTCCGCTGCCGACATATTTTCATGTGTTCTTTATGTTGGCCTAAATAAAGCCTGTAGAGGGCAGAGTTCAAATGTTCTAGCAACAACAAACAAGGTGATCTTGGTGGAGGCTGTGCTAATCTACCTTTTACAGGTCGTGTTGTTGATGGCTGTGGCTTCTGAAGTCATCAAATTCATAGGGGCATGTGGAGGAATAATTTGTTTTACTATAATACTGATTTGTACCACTCCGTCATTTAAAAAAAGTCTCGCTTGTAATCTGCTACACTGTCCCACAATTTCCGATGGTACTCGGTTTCATCTGTATCCCTAAACTTTGAGAAAACATGCAAAAATACAAATAACATGAACGTGAAACAGGAACAGAAGGCTCCATCTGCATCTGCATTGAACATTGAACATGAATTTGCTTTAACCCTTTGAAAACTGGGCAAATAAAGAGTATTTAAAAAACAACATGAGAAGTAGGCAATGAGCAACTTAAGAAGAAATGATCCAGAAATTTAAGAAATCATTAAAAAGTACTAGAAAAGTACCATAAAATTATCCAAAAAAACCAAAACAAAAATATGCTAAATAATTTAAATACATAAATATGATAATTATAATATAGTTCTCTGGAATTTTTTCACCCATGCTTAAAAAAAAATAATATTGTAAATCTATTAATTACTTGCATTTTGAGAGACATTTCTTGCCATGTTACTCATCGCCTTTTTAGGATTGACTCTAATTTGCTCAGGGTTCAAAGGTTTAAATACTTCAAAGGGTTAAGTGGTAGTGGTACAAATCCGAACATGGCTGAACTTAAACATATCAACATAACAATGCCAACTCATACATATATGATTAATGGTATTAAAAACCGTTTTAAATCTGTTAAACGGGACACTTTGGGAACCTGACGAATGAAGACGTGGTACTTGAGTTAATCTAATGTGGCTGAAAATAATGACTGGGAGTTACTTTTCGCTAGTACCCCCAAGAGGCCAGATTGCTCCAGTATTAAAACACAAGTCTCATTGTGGCAGTAGCAGGGCCTGCTGGTCAGTGAATATGTGTCTACTGGTTTTACTGGGCCACAGATTAGAACTGGAGAGAGCGAGGAGGGAATGAGCTAAACACTCCTGAAATCTCCACCTCTTCCACAAGCATCTCTCTCCCCAACAGGATTGATTCAAAGTGACTGGGCCCATTAATACTTTGATACAATGTATCTGTCGCCGGTGACACGGCAGGATGCGTGTTAACAGGGAGGATCATATTTAAAACGGTTCCGCTTAGCACCCAGCAAAGGAATTAAACCTGGCCGCTTGGCAAACTCGTGGGCGCATGCGTTCTCTCATTTACTCTCTGTCTCCTCAGCCTCTCCTCCACATCTTCCCATCTCCCCCCCCATCCACTCCGCCCCTCCTTCTCCCCGTCGCTATCCCTCTTCTCCCAGTGATTATAAAGGTCTTTAGATCTAAGGAATGAATGAATTACCAAAGGCACAGACAAGGCTTGTGATTTGGACGCCGTGAATGAAAAATTACCCCTTTGTTCCCTTCATCAATTGCACGTCTAATGAAATCAAAATCCCGATCGCATAATCAGAAGAGGGTCCTCCACCCAGAGAGAGACCTGATGTGATTTGTAACCTTTCTTTTCCTAAGTGGAGATTAAGGCGAATCTCCCACACATTGTTCCCTGATGCACGAATGGATGGCAACTGAAAATCTTGGGAATTTGTCACTGAGGCGTTCTTTCAAAGAAACAGAGAAAACTAGTTATACCGCCATGCCTTCACACAGAGAAGATCTATACAATCAGTGCAGTTTCAAGGTGGTTCTTGAGTTATGGCCAAAAGCATGTTGTATGAGGTCACTGAGACCTTGACCTTTGACCACCAGATTCTAATCAGTTCATCCTTGAGTCTAAGATGATGTTTGTGCCAAATTTGAGGAGACTCCATCAAGGCCATCCTCAGATATTGTGTTCAAGACAATGAAATGAATGCAAAGTCACAGTGACCTTGACCTTTGAACACCAAATTCTAATCATCTCATTATTGAGTGCAAGTTAATGTTTTTGTCAAATTTGAATAAATCCCTTCAGGTGATCTTGGAATTGTGCCCACAAAAGTGAAATGAATGTAAGGTCACTGTGACCTTTGACCACCAAAATCTAATCAGTTCATTATTGAGTCTACTGGAATGTTTGTGCCAAAGTTGAAGCAATTCCCTCAAGGTATTTTGGAGATATCATATGCACAAGAATGAGATAAATGCAAGGTCACTGCAACCTTGACCTTTGAACACCAAAATCTAATCAGCTCTTCATTAAGTCCAAGTTAACGTTTGTGCAGAATTTGAAGAAATTCCCTTGAGGCATTGTTGAGATATCATGTTCACAAGAATGTACTGGACAGATGGACAACCTGAAAAGATGCTATCGCCGGCGCGGAGACATAACAAACCAGTTGGTGCCGTTTTCCCCAAACCTGGTCTGGCCTGTTTTTAAAGGCCCTTTGTCTGCCCCAATGACTCCCCTCAACCCGGCGCTCAAGGTTAACAGATTTTGGGATGGGACAACCTCGATCCAACGTCCTCTGCTTTGTAAACTCCTACATCTTCCTGCTTTTGACTGATTAACCCGTTCAGCGGTGGCAGCACCTTGCCCAGGTTGAACAGTCACCTGCCTGGACAGTGCTAATGGTCCCTGCCGACCCGTCTTTGGCTCTGTACCAACTCACAGCCGGTTAGCAGTAACCTGAGCGATGGAGACACTGTGCTCATTTTACAGCCGATGGAGGACCCCGCCTCCCTCCGGGGATCATTTTGTTAATTAGTATTAATTACTCTTAATCCTAACCCCTAAATCCAGTCACTGGCTTCCCCTCTGTAAACCTGCCAGACTCTCCACAGCCTCCGGTGGCTCCGCTCGCTGGGAGAGGAGCTCTATTTTTAAACTTGAAAGGAGGAGAAACCCTGGCACAACGCTCAAGACCAAACTGGTTTTTGTTGCTGTGACCCGACTCGACCACAGAGGATAAAAAATAACTAGGTCAGTGTCACTGTGGCATAACAGTCCAAGATAAATAAACTACATTTATTTTTTGTTATATTTGGTTTTATGTTTAAACACAATTTTTAAATCCCTGTTTAGTAATTCAGAGAATTAATAGATTTCTCATAGACGCTCATTAAGTAATCATTGTGTTATACTGTGAGGCAGCTAATTTGCATGAGTGAAACATATGGAAAGTAGATAATTGATCTGCTGGGATCCATTTTTATGATTAATCACAAACTGAGGATGTAGAAAATGAGTACAGTCATAAAAGACTCATTGAGTAACAATTACATATTGTACCTATGGTATTTTTACTCTTTTGCGCAGTTCCTGACATACAGTATGACAGATCCCTCTTTACCTACCATGTCAATCCTGTCAAATTTACAAATGTAAGTGAATATTATAATTAGGAGGCATTCATTTCTATACCACAACTATAAAAGAAAAAGAGAAAACGTCTTTCCATACAGCCTGTACTTCAAAACTGGCGGCTAACAGTATCATAATTTATATTTATAAAATCAAAATAACAAAAAAATCTATTTCTGCTCCAACACTATTATAGTAAAAAGACTAATTATTTAATCTGATTATAACTTTACTCAAATTGTGTTTTTTGTTTTAAAGACTGTTGCTGCTTTTGTCTTATTTTGGGTTGATGGCGTCATAAAAATGATGACATATATTCAATACTTTATTCAAAAACCTCAACAGAAGCTCCAAATAAATTAAAAAAAAAAAAGACATATGGTACAGCTCTACACACGTGTTCTAGGGTCTGACAGATTATCGGCCTGGCCTTATGATCTCCAAAAACATTAATTAATTAAAAACTGCAAAGACAGTGTCAGCATGGGAGGAACTTTTACTTTGTCAAACCTCAGGGAGCTATTTTTATTTTTAAATTAAATTTCACTGTTTTCACATATTTAAGCCTTTGAACCGATGTGTGTTTCGATTCTGAAGCAGGGAACAAAATGAGTTTCTTTTATCTGAGTTGGCAGATCCTTGATTGTTAGTTTCATTAGTGTGCGATAACTTCCACAAACTTGTGGCTCATGTTCTTTTTACCACAATTTCCAATCATAAATTGAAGGTAAAACATTGTGCAAATATATACCAATCATATTCAAGATGAATCACTCAATTAAGTGATTGCATAAGTGTTGGAATACTTAAAATGCATTTCTTAAATTGTGCATTAACATGTGTTCTAAATATGTGAATGCACTTTCGTTACTCTGGTCTTTAGCCTTGTAATGAGGACAGTAAATGGCACCTGTGTTTCCTATGCCCAGCTGCAAGGTGCTGCGGTCCTTGGTCAGCCCGTTGGTTTTGGGACTGGCAGTAGGGGCGACGGTGGCCACTGCTCTGGGTGGTCGCTTCCCAGGAACTTTGACTGTTGTCCGCAGCAAGTCTATCTCTTTCCCATGCACATTCTGCATGTAGTCCTATTGAAAGTGGGGAAAAAAGAACATATGAATTGTTGTGAATGGCGTGCTCTCTACTCAAGTAGAGTCCAAATATTCCCACATATTCCCTCTCAGTTCAGGGAACTGATTATACACAGCAGACCAACAAGAATCCAGGAATTATGGAGGAAAAACTAATTAAAAGACTATTCAATTTCTATCCCCATTAGTCACAACCCATCTTAGACCTTCCACTAAGGGTGTGTGATGGTGGAAAAATGATTGTAAAGCCATTATACATCACCTGTGCCCACGCCGTCTCTCCAAATAGCGAGATGTTAGGCTTAATGAATGCAAACAGTCTCATTCTCTTTCAATTTGGGCATTTGATTTGGTTTAAAGCGACTACTGCCCAAATGTGGGAAGCCAAGGTGAAAATCATTGGGCTCAGCAGAAAAAAGACCCAGATAGAGGCGAGCTCGGCCTTTGCCGTCCCCCCACCGGCTCCTCTGCTTTATTACCGTGTCATAAAGCACTCATTTCTTTCCCAAGCCTCCTCGCTAATTACCCAGTGAGCGCTCTCATTTCATTTTATTGCTGGAATTAACAGCCAGATCGAAGCGTGCAAAGCTATTAAGATGTGTGATTAAGCCACATTCAATTAGTTTCTACAAACAATTTAATTGATGTAGCAGATAGAATTAACAGAAGGTGATTGTGTGGATGGCTTGGCTGACTGCGAAATTAAAGGTTCCCCTCTTCCACTCTCAGTCTGCCTCCCTCCCTCTTTCTTCCTCCCTCTCTCCTTTCCCCAATCTCTCTTCCCCTTCCTCACTCCTTCTCTGCTCCACTGCTCCAAATGAGCTCGAGCTGTTACCGCACTAATGTAACTGTCTCCCTTATTTCACCTCCCTCCGTAAGTCAACAGATTCATAGATTCATAGATTGCCCTGATGACCTGTAATAGCTGTAATGATCAAGAGATAGCCTGTTCAGTCAATTACATACATCACTGTAGCACAGCTCCGCTCTGCTAATAACTGCTTGTAAATTAAACCGCTAACACACTGTCAGTGCAACAAGGCCACACACAAGGTTCATGTCTAACTGTTGAGCTTGTGTTCAAACTTTGAGCTGTCTCATTAGACCCCAATATCTTTCATTTTAGCTCGCCTAGATTATCTAAAACAGTGGTTCCCAACTGGTCCACATTTCTCCTTAGTCATTAAATCATGGTCCACAGGTAAGAGAAATTACCACATATTCAATTTTATTAGACAAAATTAAATAACACCTGGGCTTAAAACACAGTGAAATAAAAACTATTGTAAGAATGAAGTGCAATTAGTTAAGATTAGGGGTGTTTCTAGCATTTGAGGACATTGGGTTTTTATTTCGGACCTTAATAGGGGTCCCACGGTTTGAAAGGTATGTTCTGTTTAGAAAGTTTTGGCTATTTTTTTTTCCTTTTAAATATTTTGGGGTTTTTTCTCTTTAAAATTTTGGGATTTTTTTTAAGTTTTAGTGATTTGTTCATGGTTTAATTATTTTTTTTGCGTGGCAATTTTCTTTTTTTGTGTGATTTCTAATTGGCAATTTTCTTTAACTCTTAAATTTTTTGTCTTTTTTTTCCTCTAAATATGTTTGGTGATTTTTTAAAGAAGACATGCATTCAAAAACCACAGACCCTGTGAAAAACAAACAAAAAAACCCCCCAAAAACGTAGCAATTTATCACAATAAGAATCTGTAAAACAGAAATTATCCTTGGATTTTCAAATTTCCAATGGTCTGTGCACACATCATGTGGGATGAACGCTTACTGCTTTTCCCCTGAGTCACTCAGGGAGGCTCACGGAAAAATATCTGTAGTTTTGTGGAGGGTAAAAAAAAAATAACTGACAGCAAGGTTTTGACAAACTTGACATGGTCGAGAGTCACTTGCAGTCCATTCAGAATGAACCCATGACCCACTTTTGGACTGCGACCCACCAGTTGGGAACCACTTATTTGAAACATTTTTAACCCTTTCAACTCCTCACCAAGAAAAAAGCAATAGAAAAAATGTTTAGACTTTAATAACAAAAATCTATGTTTATGTTTTTAAATGCGAAATATACCTCTACCAAAGGGTTGAGATGGCTGAAAAAAACCCCATGTACTGTAATAATGCTTCCAACATAAATTAATTTGTGACCATGGAATTAGTAGTATTACCAGTAGTAATATTATTTCCGTGGATATTTACTGTTACAGTACTTTAAAAATGTCTCAGAAATGGTGAAATAATCATACTGATAGAATTTCTTTCCCCAAATATGTAATGAACTAACATTAAATATATGTTAATAAAAACAGTAAATATTCAGCCCTTTTTTATTAATAAAAAATGCAAATGTATTATCTTAGCATCACTACTTTTACCACAAAAGCCTGATTCAACTCTACAGTAAAACATGGCTTTAAACAGCAAAAAATCATACTTATGATTTCACTGCATATATAATGGATACTATTAAATGTAATGTTCATTTGACAACTATGAATAATCATAAAGTTCATTTATATTTTAGCAAATAGTCAAATTGAATTCCATTACCTTTATCATCAAAGGCTAAATCAACTGTTTGGTAGAGCATGTTTTTAGAAAATTATTTGACTCGTATTTTTTGTATAAAGTTACATAAATCTGTTTACCTCTGACACTATAACAAGTTGCATAAATATGCCTACATTTGAAAATCCCACCCCACAGAGTGCTCATGTCTGGCGTGATTTTTCTTGTAACTAACTTCCTGTAAAAGGAGAACTGAGGGGGCAGACTGTTTAAAGACACAGCGACATCTAGCCGACTTTCTTATCATAACATTTCTAAACCGAATGGCAGAGACAGCTCAGTCAATTGAATTTTTTTCATTAAGATACAGTGACTCAAAATGTGCTCTACCATACGGCTGAGCAGGACGTTAAATGGTTAAAGGCAGTCAGAGTGACTGGAGGAATTGAAGGGATTTTGGAGGAAGACGGGCACCGGGCTCCTGAGCTGTCTGCTGCCAGCCAGCCGAGTGTTTAAGAGGTATTAGCGGCCCAGCGGGATTCTGACAAAGATGGATGTGGGAGGCTGGTCAGGCTCTGCTGCCATGCGGTGAGAACCATTATAAATACAAGCCAGCGTGGAGTCTGGGTGCGGCGGGCACGCAGAAGCCATGTCTCCATTAAACGGCACCGGGGATGGGCACCACAGGGGGGACAGAGATGACCACTAGGAAACCCTGTTTCTTAATACTACGCTTAAAGTCACGGGGTTAGCTAATATAGCTGTTATATACTCTGTAGAAATAATGAGCCTGTATGGTTGTAATCCAGCTCACTACAGCAGCGGTGGTAAATGTAATCCCATCAAGAGAATTGTGCTCAGCGGTGGAAAAAATCCTACATTAAAAACCTCCAGTAGCACCCTTGAGTACAAACAGTAGTGTAACAAACACATAAAGCCGATTGGAAAAGAAATGGGAAGGGAAGAAGGGAGGGAGGAAGGGTTCAGACTCACATGTAAACTGGGGTGGTAAGTAAGGACGCCGTTATCACACAGTGTGACATATTTCTTTTTCCACTCCTTGTTGAGGGATTTGCCACTTCGCTTCAGAAGGATTCCCTGTAAGAGACGAGGCATCACGGTGAGCATGTACTCTTCTCAAAGCAGCATGGTGGATAATATGAGCCATTATGGATGTTAAATACCATAAAACAGCATTATTATTGCTATTACAGATTTCATTATGGCACTTACATTATCTTTGTGGTTAGTCATAAAGCAAACATCATTTTAAGTGACAATTATGAAACAGTATGGAAGTGATTATACATTAAAAAAATATGAAAACATAATAGTAATATGTAATTAAATCTCCTTGAACTTTCATTCTTTATTATAATTTGTTGGCTGACAGGTTTAATACACTGTAAAATCTGACCAGTTGATTTTACTTTAAAAAAAAAAAAGAAGTATGAAACCAATTGCCTACCAAGTAACTAAAACGATCACTTAACATTTATGTTTACTTTGTATCTATTTTTTAATTTATATTTTATCAACCTTTTTTTCACTTAAACAATGTCACATATGATCAGCAAATCAAATAACTCATGTACACATATATAAAACAATAAATACCTAAATAAAATAATTATAATAATAAAAATAAATTGCATGAATAAAAATATGTATGTAATTTCAAGAGGAAAAAACAAAACAAAAAAGCAACAACAAAAAAATAACAACCAAAAACTTAATAAATAAATAAGAGTAAACCACAAAACAAATCCATACTCCTGCATAGACATGCACCACAATCTACTGTGATTTACAAGCAGTCGATTAGCTCTCAGACACCCAGAAAGTGTTTAAGTCTCATGCACATGGCGTGAGAATTACTTCAAGATCTTCCCATGTTAGCAATGAACTCCAAGTAGTCACCACTTATGTCTCAGTCCTTTCCTTAGAATTGAAAGAAATGTGCTGATAGTATCTAACTTTTGCCAACTCTGTGTACCACTCCTTAAAAATCTACATCCAATTGTTAGGTTTACTTCAAATGTTGTTATATTTACTTAATTTTGCAAAGCTGTTGCCACTTAAAAATGACAAGTTTAATTAAATCAATCTTTCTACATTATAACAACTTCAGTAAACCAAGTACATTGTGCTATATGCCTATATTCTGCTGGTTATAAACTAGTCAATTATGTTTGTATTTTCTTAAATATGTGAAGAAAACAGAAGTCGCTGATCTCATAACTTCATCATTGGCAAAATCCTCTATGTCATGATAAAGTTAAATAAAACAAGGTAATTTCACTTGTTATTTTTAAGTTGCAACAACTTCACAAAAGTAAACACAGCTAAATTTCAAGTAAACTTCTAAACTTCTTTTATTATATTCACTTTATTTTTTCAAGGCAATCGCTTTCCAATATTATTTTAAGTAAAATCAACTTGTCAGATTTTACTGTGTTTCTATTGTGATCATTTGCACCTCTGAAGTTGGCCAAGTTCCTCTGACACAGAGACAATTCAGAGGAAGAGAGAGACAATCCAATTTGCCAGACCTCCTCCCTGCATTCATACACATAACATGCTGAACTCTGGAAGACCTCTCAATCCTGGGATTAGGGAGTGTGATCTCCCCTCTTCAAAGCTCACTCAGCTCTTATTCTATTCCACTTTATCTTCTGTGGCCTTTCAAGGCATCAGAAGGTTTCCTTATCTGCTGAGTAAATCCACTGGTAAACAATGCAGTTCCTCTGCTGGAGGTGGCCAAACGCTGCTGAGTGCAAGGGCCAGGAGGCTCTCTGGGGTTAAACAGTGAGGAGGGGCATGCTTAATTAGGGGATTAAGCCGGGGCAATGTTTGTGCTTTTACAGCCAGGGCCTCTGTGTGTGTGTGTGTGTGTGTGTGTGTGTGTGTGTGTATGTGTGTGTGTGTGTGTGTGTGTGTGTGTGTGTGTGACTGGAAAGAGGGGGGTTAAAAGGGGTAGTATTTTGCTAGCCAGGCCCATCCTGCAGGCTTTAATCCTGATTAACACATCAGGAAGAGGTGACCCTCCGTGACCTGGGCACCAGGCTGTTTGCTGACAATCATCCTAATCCGAACCCTGACTCATCTGACGGGGGGGGGGTGCTGACTGTTGACTGCATGTTTGAACTAAAGAGTTTGGTGTTCTTCATATTTTACCAACTTATCTGCCTGTAGCTTGTCAGTGGAGCAGGACTCACATTTTGGACTATTGTCTTCACTCATAGCATGTATTTGCTCTATAACTTTTGTACATTCCCTGCCTAATATTTTGCACATCCAGCAAAAAACTGTAGAGCCCATCCTGTAACTGCTGTATTGTACATATTTGTTATGTTATAGTACTTTTTAAAAGTATTTTTGCCATATTTCATTCTAAGTTTTCTATGATATATTTATGATGATACTGAGTGTTGCAGTATTTGCCTGTTTCTTATTCCTCTATGTTTATTGTATGCATTATGAATGTATGCACCAAAAAAAAAAGCAAATTCCTTGTCAGTGAAAATCTACTTGTCAATGAATCTTTTTTTTAATTTATTTATGAATTATTTTCTTTAAGGGGAGAGGGTACAATGTTTTACATATGGATAAAAATGGCCTGTGAGAAGAAAGGTTCGCAATTTAATTTAAAAATAAGCCAAAAAAGGCAAACAATTTTAATATTTGTTTCATATGTTCTATATATTCTTTGTAATTATGCTTTAATATGCACAAGTCATGTAATTAAATGTTATTTTACATATCACAAAGCCTTGGTTAACTTTAATTATTGATACATCTGATGATTTTTCAGGAAGAAACATTGTGTCCCTCAATCGATAACTTGCTGACTCAATTCAGTCAATATAAGAACTGTAAACACTTTTTAAATGACTCTCTAATCATACAGAGTAAATGATCCAGTCACAGGGCCTCTGGCGACTTTATAATGCATGTTTTACAAGCAAATATGTTGCTCATCTCGCGGCCTTACTGAAGCATACACAAATCTATACACGCAATCAGTGCCGAGTTTCGTATATTTATCAGAGCCGTGAAGCAGATCAATAAAGACAATAATGTGAAAATCTTTAGAATAATTTTTCTGTTTTATTTGTATAGCTGCTGTGATGTATATCTTTGATAAAACACGTCACGTTCAGTAATTAGAAGCTTGACAAATGATTTGAGATAATTTACCCTAATTGCTCACTCATCTGCCACATTTGGATTAAGCGGTGCGCTCTTTATGTGACGCTTTGGCCTCGAATGGCAACATGTGTGGAGCCCTGTGCTTCTGACACACATACACACACACACACACGCACGCACAAAGAGACGAGTGTGTTCAGCCTGCGCGACATAAGGAAACAGGCCGATCGTCAGACGCGCTCTCTGTGGCCACACAATTGTCATATCTACACAGAGGAGATAGTGTCTCTCTCTTCTTTTGTAAGAGGACCAGGAGAAAAGCTGCATCCTGCCACTGTGGCTGACTGATAGGCCGGCCCTTTGTGACAGGGTGTGTGTGTGTGTGTGTGTGTGTGTGTGTGTGTGTGTGTGTGCGTGTGCGTGCGTGCGTGCGTGCGTGCATGCGTGTGTGTGTGTTGGGTCGGGGGGGTCGGTGATGGGACAAGAAAGCACTCACTGCTGAGGAGCTGTTGGCGCCTCAGAGTGTATTGTTATCCTCACTCACTATTTTCATAGATGGGAGGGGCTGGAGCAGAGGGGAGACATGAAGGGGGGTTGTGGTGTGTAATTTGGCCCAGTGGGGTGGGGGGGTAATTAAGCTCACATTGACACTTTGATCGCCTTGATTGTGCATTTGACTGGCCTAGAGATCAACTACCACTAACCCCCTCCCTCCACATGCCCCCCTCCACCCCCTTTAAAAAAAAAAATCCTTTGTAGATAAAGAGTGGGACGGCTCTTGTCAAAAGTTGCCATGATACTCCCTAAAAAACGGCCCTGGACTTTAATGAGGAGCTCCCAGTAATGGGGAAGAATGGGAGAGTTTACAGTAAAGATTGCTCTGAGGGGATTCTTTCACATGTGCAAAAACGAACCTCCTGCTCACCTGCACTTATCTGATTTGCTTGTTTCTGCACTGGATTACACTAAGAGGAGCTTTGCAGAGATGAAATAGAAGCGACATGTTCTCAGATTGATCTGAAGTTTTATATTTCTAGTTTTTGGGTGGCATTTTCAGCTGTTTTACAGGTTGTACACAAATTTGTTATTTGTATTTTATTTATTTACGCAGGGACAATGTACATTAATCCAAATTTAAACAAATGTAAATGCACCTGAGTTATCTTGGCTGCTAGTTTTAATCTGTAGTCCTTGCCTAATGTTAATAGGCATCCTAAAATAAAAATTAAAAAACATAAATAAATACAAAATACAATATAAAAATAAATTAAAATATAATATAAAATAACTAAAACATACAATATAAATTAAAAAATCTAATAAAAATATGCAAAATGGAACCACAATTGAAACATCTGTTGTATTAATAACCTTATTCTGAAAGCAACTGCTAGATATATTTATTTAAAACATCATGATACATATGATATGGGGTGCAAATCGTTTTCGCTTTCCTTTATCAATATTTGTAAAGTTAGTAATCAATTAATCAGTTTTTAATCATTATTTGAAAAACATACAGACCTTTACTTACTTCAAACAAAACCAAATGTTTTTTTTTTTCCGCTCAATCAAAGCTCACAGCAACATGTTGCATATAGAGCATACAGCATTGCATTTCACATGATCAATTAAATTTCACACGCGCAATTAAATTCTTAACTACCTGTTAATACATCCTCGATTAATTGTTATCATCTCTAGTCTGTATCTTATACGTCGACTATCAGGGACGGACAGAAGGACCCATACATGCTGTATCTGTTCCACTCCCTCAAGCGATATTTTCTGATTGAGTGAGGGGGTTTGGAAGTGTCACCCTGACATTATTTTTCGCTGGACCAAAGCCTTAGCAATTTTCTTTCAAAGGGAGTGAGAAGGTCTGGCTCAACATTTAAAAAAAAAAAAAAAAAAAAGAAGGACATTATCTTCTATCATTTGCAGGTAAAGAGGGTAATATAATGATGCTGACCCATTTTCAAAAGCCCTCAAATAATCATGAGTGATTACTAATCAATGTGTCAATTACTTCTCCGGTTGTCATCGGACCTTTAGAAATGATCCTCGCTCTGGTGTGTAATTCAGTGTTCAGTGCTACACAACTGGTCTTTTAAAGCACGAATAAATAAAAAAGAAAAGAAAAGAAAAAATCACGTTAAAAGGAAAATACCAGCAAAAATTCTTTAGCATGGGAAAAATGCAAATATGTAAAAATAGAATAGATTAGAAAATAGTCTTTTTTTGCCGTCGATCACGAACCTACCTCAGAAAACAAATAGTCAGATTAAAGAAAATTACATCTATCGGAAAATCTAATGAAATTTTCAGCTTATCATCCGCTGTCAAAGTTGATTATACGGATACGCATGAATAAACTTTCATGTAAAAATACTTCCCACGCACAATTACGGGCACTAATAACAATAACGTTTCCACTGGGACCAAACGTTTTGATATTAAAAGGTGCAATCTGTGATCTAAATGTAAGATTATTATCAGAACTGATCACAGGATTGGAATTATCTCTCCAAACCTAAGTGACATGAGTCTGAATATATGGACTAATACTACAAAATAACTAAATTTGTTTACACTGGTTGTATTAGTATACACACAATTAGCACAGACCTTTATATTCAGTTACAGCCATTTGAGAAACACTCAAAATGAGCAAATTATTATTAATAATTTTGCAATTTACCTACAAACTATGAGGTCAGAAATTAACCGGTGGTGCCTTAAAAATATCAAAACCTACATGTCTTAAACTGTTGGGTGTGTGATTTATACAAATAAGATGATTTTTTTTTTCTTCTGATGTTGATGTTGTGTCTAAACCCCCAGTTTTCTGTCTTGTACTCAGCTACATTTGTACTGGCACTGGTGTAATGTGTTATGTTGTATTACGGCGCCATCTAGTGGTTCAAGAAACACATGACTTTGCTCAATTTACACTGCTAAACTTTATGGCCTGTCCACTAAATTTTTAACCAGCAGGATATCAGAATTAGAGCTGTTTATTAAATATATTTTTTTCATATTTGTTGAAATGGTTTCTGTGTTCATGCAGCACTAAATGAGACGGATAATATGTGAAAAAAACTTTGGTTCTTCACCTGCTCTATTGACTTGTTGCACTTCTAATGGCCTTATCACGAGCTGTCAGTCACGTTAATCACTGCTCATGAACTTTGGTCAAACTGTCAAACTAGGTAGTAAATAATATAAATCAAGATTTTGGTGCTGCATTGCCCGTTTCCCATCTGAAATGTTTTTAGAAAAATATTTTAGAGTACTGTATATCTGTAAAATGAGGGAGTTTAGCTGGTGGGCAGTGCTTGGTGCATTGCTCCATGATTTCCAACATGGCCACATTGCCCGGGTCACAAATTGTTTTCTCTTACAGCTAAACAGTGCACTAAATAGATTATTTTGACAATTATAAAAAACACATCAACTGCTTCACTTAAAGAAAGTTATCACAAACATCTACAATCGTCGACATTTCACTTACACAATAAAATCAAAGGCTTATTTCCATTGTGATCTTGTGCATGAGTCTTTCCAGCTACTACCATCAGGTCGCCGCTATAAAGTCCCCCTCGCCAAGAAAAAAAACTTACAACAACACCTTCATTCTAACTGCCATAAAAATCTCCAATAAAAGGTAATGATACATACATCTACATAAATACTATGCCACTTTGCACACACTAGTATATTTTAATCTGTCTAAATTACTGTACTATGTATTTATACTTCGTTCTTTTTTTTGGAACACATGTATGTTTATTGTCCGAGTTTGTTTTGCACTGTATGCTGAAGCACGTCTAAGACAATTACCTCTCATGACAGAAAATAAAGTTTTCTGAATCTGAAAACTTTGGTGGGGCAAAGTGCCAGGTCTGAGACCCACAGGTGCAAATACAATATTCACACAATTACATAAAGAAACATAAAAGCCCAAAAAGGACAACGCTGAATTAGTTTTTGCAATGTCCCTTTTATGAGAGACTTTTACTAACCATTTCTCTGAGGCTTCATTCAACTTCACAAAAAGAAGTTTCTGAAGACACTTCAGGTGAGAAACCAGCAATGCAGTAACAGAATATTGATTCATATCTTGATCAGTGCTGCCTAGTTTGGCAACGGTGATTGACATGACTGACAGCCGTGTTAGAGACACCTCGGCTCTGGTTTGTTGTTTTAGGTTCACCACAGTAGATTCTAGCAAACGTCATGAGAAGCAGGTAGGTGGAGGAAGAGCGGCATGATATTTTGTTTCTTTTACTTATTATCAGTCTTACTTACGTCTTTCAGAATATAGTGACAGTTTCAGAATATATGATTTTATAAGTTACTAATTGCAGATTTAAACAGAAACAAAAACAAATGACGCAAGTGCCAAGTAAATACGACATCTACAGACTGTCAGCAGCTGACATGGCAGAAAATACCCTCCATGGAAAAGAGATATGGGAGTTCAAATTAAATATCATTACTGAGGACGGGGGGAATATCTTTATGAGTAGCCACACAGCAGTCTTCAAAGGAAATAATTTGTTTGGAAGATACAAATCAGATTTTTCAAGACCCCATTGATAGTTTCAATGTTTTAGAAAGGCTTAGTATCAGCTTTACATTGAAGGCATTGTGGGGTGACTGAGGATTATCCTCTGGGACTGAGAGACAGAGATGTGTCCTACTGATTACTGTTACTGCTAATTGTTTTGGTTCTGTACATTTGTAGAATTGATGGCTTTCTTTAAAAAAAAACAAACTGTTCCTGCACTTTCAGATGTGCCAGATACATGACAAAACCATTATTTCCTACATTATTTTCACAGGGCTCCACACATGCTGCCATTCGAGGCCAAAGTGTCACATAAAGAGCGAACTGCTTATACCAGATGTGGCAGATGAGTGAGCAATTAGGATAAATTATTTTAAATCATTTGTCAAGCTTCACATTTCAAAAGTTAAACAATAAATGCTGGGTTTTTTTTGCGTTTGTTTGACTAAATTCATTTGCATTTGTTTAAAATGTATTTTTATTTTATCATTTGTATTATATATTGTTTTCTTTAAATGTGTAACCTTTTTCTATTTACTTACTTATTCAATAATTTTTAACTTTTGTATTGTATTTTGTATGTATTTTTTCCTACTTTTAATTTTTTTGTTTTTTTATGGCACTACTATGACTCCCTACATAATATCTTCTCTGCTACTATTTAACTGCCACTTAAAATTCTTATTATAGCTGGTACAACCACTGCTATTACCACAGCTGCTATTGTACCACTTCCCACTCCCAATTTGTCAAATGCATCAAATTGCAATGCTCTTGGTACCAGCATCAGTTCCAGTCTATTTACACATGCAATGTCTTTTCAAAATAAAGTTCCCTTTTTACAGGAAAAAAAACTGGCCCAATTGAATTTATGATTGAAGAGCAAAGGACAAAGAAGTTAAAAAAAAGCCCAGAGTTGAGGAATGTCAAACAGTGTTTCATGCTTTATGTAACTGACATTGAAATGTTTTGAAGAAAGAGAGATCATACTTACCCAGATAACTATGAGAAATGTAGTGTAAAAATGAGTAAAAACGGCTTACCTGTTTGATAGGTATGGCCCTCCCACTGCCTATGCTGTCTGTTTTACTGTCAACGCTCTTTGCTTGTTCACTGGCTTTCCGTGACTGCAAGAAAACAAGAAACTCAGTCAGCAACTGAAGCAACACACTGACGGCCAAGCAGAGAGGGAGATGTGGGGTGTGAGGTGAGTTTTTTGGGACGAGGTTGCACATGTTGGTGTGTGTGTGAGGGAAAGAGAAAGAGAGACTGGGGGTCAGAAAGTGAGGGTTTTTTCGTGTTTAGAGCATTTTGCGGTATTTGTGGAGAAACTCGACGTTGCAAAATAAAAGTCTCAAAAGAAGCTCGAAATTAACAGACAAGCAGACCAGCGGAACAAACAGCAGTAACACCGACGTGCAAGTTAAAAAAGAAAAAAAATTAAAATGAGACCAAACCAAGACCACACTAGACACATCTCAACACAGAGGAGACCAAGGACGATCACACATTGAGTCATGACTCAGCCCTGAAACCCTTTGGGGGATCCTTCCCTCTGTTTGATACCCAGAGCGGGCCCTTAGTGGACCTGCAGACCAACTGCTGCTATACCAGTGTAGCTTCAGCTGTGCCTTAAGCATAGTTGCACTGATAAGGGCTTTTGTAGCACGATAAACATGTCAAAGTTCATAACAGGTTAAAGGGAGAGAAGGGAAAATGGTTATTTGACAGGAGAAGTTAAAAGTAGCGTCCTCTGACCTATGACCTGCAAAACCTGGTGGGATGTAAAATTATTTTGCAAATATCAACAAAAATTCAAGGAAAATGCATGAACATTTCAAAGTCGTACCTGTTAAGAGAAAAATTGTTACAGTTGATATAAATTGACATGAAAATAAATAAATAAATAAAACAATTTTCCCACCCCAAAACAAAAATAAAGAGATGTGATACAGGTAGGGACAGACATGAGTGTGTATGATCTCACTCAGAACATGAGAAATGTCCAGTCACCAATGGAGAAGAGGTAGAGTCTGAGTTCAAGTAAACCAACTCTGGTGCTTATATTTTTTCCAACATTTTATTTTTTTTTAATGATGACTTGTTTAGCTTCTATACAGACACCATACAAAGCAAGTCACAAATTCACTTCAAAATATTCAACAGATTGAGCCAAACATTGCAGTTCCCACAAAATATAGGATGAACAATAAAGGCATTATTTCATATACTCCTTATATGTATGTACTTTGTATAGAGTACCATTGTAAATAAAATACAATACAAGATATACAGCAGTCTATATTTTTCGTCAATCCGTTCATGATAGAAAAGCGATTATGCAAGAGTTCATAATCTCTGTACCAAACCTAAACTGAGGAAAATGAAAGTAAATAAATGAAGAAAAGACAATCGAATGTGCAAAAATAAATTAAATAAATAAAAAAGGAAAAGAAACGTTAAGTTTAACTACATTCATACAAGTCGGTGCAACCCAGTGTCATTTGTTGGTAACTTTCAGTATATTATCTCTCTGTAACACCCTGACCCTCTACGCTGGTTTTTATGAAGGCCTTCATAAAATTACCCCATAAATATTCTAATCTAAAATACCTCTATGATAATACATTTATACCACATTTTCAGTTCCATTCAAAACTCCCTGGAAAATAAGAAGGAATCAAATAAAAGCGGACCAAATGAATGTAGGAAAATCTAAAAGGAAGAACAAAAAAACAACTTGGCACCTCTAGTCCTTGAGTCCTCATTTATGGCAAAAGGCAGTGTGATGTCATGTTAGGAAAGGTTGGGTCCTTTGGGTGGCTGGATAACAGTTCCAAGAGTGACTTGACTGTACAGCGTGTTTTTGTATAGGATGTCTGAATGAGAGTTTGGGGGGGTGTTGCGGGCAGGGGGTGGACGGGGCATTTCCAGAAGAGTCCCTACAGTCTGTCTCACGTCGTGATATTTGACAGTCTACTTTGAGTGTGCTCAAACACTCAAATGGACTCGATTTTAGGCTGCGTTAGACACAAAGTCCTATGGTTTCCGTATAGTGCAAGTTCTATGCATTACCCTGAATGCAATAAAGCACCGAGGGTAAAGCAGCGACCAGCTGTAAGTCCTCAATAAATAATCTCCTCTCTATCATGATTGGCAAAGCAGGGGGACTCTTTTTTTTTTTTAAAACCATCATGCTCTTCTAATTCGGAAGGAGTTGGAAAGCCCTTTTTGTTGAAGAAAGGTTGGAAACAGAAGCACAAATCTGCAAATATTGAAAAACAGTGTCAAATGGTTATTATTTTTTTTCTTTGTTTGTTTTGGTTATGTTTTTATTTCATACGTGGAGATCCAATGACAAGTCAAGGGACTTAAAAACATGAAATGGGAAACACCGAATGGCAGACAGTAATAGATGAATTAAATGAATATGAATGAATGAGTGGGATGGAATTAAGTATAAAAATGCCGTAGTATTCATCTAAACTCCTAAACGGTGTGCTTTTCAACACAAAAAGGGACAGACAGCCTGAAGACGTCAGGAGAACCACAGACAGATTACAAAACAGATCGTTCAGTTATTGACCATGGAAGCACTCGGAAATAATGTGTACTGTGCTGACACCTAGTGGCCGAGGACAGTTATGGCAAAGACTGGCTTGAGATGACTGTGGTTGGTGACTTGTGAGAGCGGTGAAAAGACGGAGTGACACGATCTTCTGTTGTAAAGCTTTGAGTTTCATTCGCTAACTTTAAAAAAGAAAAACAATATATATTTTTCTAATCACCTATTTTAAGGGGCTTTTCTAATAAACTACATCAGATGTTTTCGTATTCAGATTAAATTAAACTTGGGCTACAAAATTATTTTTCTCTCCAACACTGCTCAATAATCTGCACATTGCAGAGGATTTTTCTTAATTTCAAGAGTCCCAATGCCAGCGCCACAAATGTGACATGTATTACTTTTATATCTGATTTCAACTGGAAAAAGATATATTACTTGCAGCAATTTTCTCCTCTGCAACAAAATACCGTGCATATCAAGTGAGTCAGATATCGATCCGTCAAAGTTTGTCCACTGATGGCATTAAGGCATATTTTCTTTCACTAAATTCTTCTCTTGAAACTCCCAAAATCAACATAAAGTGAATTACTTACAAGACTGTGGCTAGAAAACATGTCAGGCTTTCTGAGTGGCAGCCTGCGGTGGACCTTCGTAACACAGATGTCAAAATTTTATTTTGAAAACGGACAAAGCTAGGAAAAGGGGCATCCTCCGTATTGTTGTGTCGATGAAATATTTTCTCTGTTGTTTTGTAAAATGGCAAAAAGAAAAAAAGGTTGGCACTGCAAGTCTTCCTCTCCTGAGCCCATCGCACTCTTCAAGTGTCACTGAAGAAATGTCGCCCCGTGTTAACTTTCCGTCCCCTCCTCCTCAGCTTCCTCCTCCTCCTCCTCCTCCTTCTTTCCTCCCTCACCCTCCCTCACTCCTCCCACCCTCGGCTCGCTGCTCCTCAGAAGGTCATGAGCTGAAACTCCCGCTCGGCTTGCCACTCCGGCACCCACACTGGGTAGGTGGCGTGCTTCGGCATCTCCATGACGCGGACGGGGAGAGGCTCATTTCTCTGGTGGACATGGTTAGTCACTACCTAGCAGGGGGGGAAGGGAGACAACAAGGGGAGCTAGCACACAGCCTGTACTGCTCGGAGGCCACAAAAAAGCCTGCGGCTCCCACAGCAGCTGGGGGTAACAGGGTGAAGGCGGTAGGAGAGATAGAGGAAGGGAGGGGACAGATAGAGGGGTTAGTTAGAAAGAGATGGGGGAGAGAAGGAGGCAGGAGACAGGGGTCAGAGGTGATGGGGACGAAGACAGTTGGAGAGGAAGAGGTGAGGAAGGATAAGAGGGAGGAGCTGGAAAGAAATCATCTCACATAGCCCGATCGCTGTCTCATAAAGCTCATAAAGTTCTGGAGAAAAAGAAAAGTTGGACACAAAATTTAAAGCTTTGGAAAAGCTGACTCAGGCATTCTGAAAACACACTTTTTTTTTGGAGGTGCAAAAAGCTCTTTGTTGAATTTTTTTCATTGATTTCAAGACCATTTTTGGTATAAAACAAAATCAGCAGACCTCCCTGAGCTTCGAGACGCAGAGGTCTGGCTACGTGAGATTAGGAGAGGCTTAGCAGCAAAGAAGAAGGCTGGTGTAGGAGGGAGGAGAGAGGAGGAAAGGGGGAGCAGGCTGGGTAGAAGAAGAGGGCAGAGGCTACAAGTAAAAGACAAGCTTAGGACAGCTAAGGAAATTAGAGTGGTTAGTGCACACATATGCTATTGGTTAGAGCAGAGGGCAAATACGACAGGACACGGGGTAAAGAGCAGGCAGACAGGGGGTCGGGGGAGTGGTAGTGAATCTCCGAGATCAGATTTGGGCCAGAGTAGAAGTGGGGTTGTCTAGACTCAATGAGATGCTTAGTGGCCGGGGTGAGCGTTTCTATCTGGAGCTGGGGCGTTGGAGGGTGCTGGCATGCGTTTTTAGCAGCGTGTAAACAGGGCATTGGCTGGCTCGGACTTTTAGTTTAGCTTGGCCGGGCAGGAGAAGTGGCATTGGCGGTTTGTTGCTGCCGTCTCTGCCCAAAAGGGAAGTCACTGCAAAGAAAGGATCTAGTAGAAATAAGAGGGGTAGGGGAAGGGAGGTCAAAGATTTAGACAGTGCAGAGGGCCTAGTTTGTTATGGGTGAGATGAAAATCCATGCGCACTTACTACATCCAATTAGAAAAGAAAAAAGGACATGAAAAGACGTTTTCCACAGTGCTTATCTTTGATATTTGCTTTGAAGGAAGGGTTTTTCCATTTTGGAGCATTTTCGGGGATCTAATATAATTTTTCTCCTTTGCCCATTGTGCTGTGTGAACAAGACGCTTTCTTTGCCTGCAATCGGAGGCAGGAGAGGTGGCTTTTGATGCATTTTTCGAGCTACCTGTCTCCCTCTGGTGGACAAAGTGTGCTTGGCAACATGCCTCCTAGTAGTGTGAGTGGGTGTTGCTTTGCATCAGCTGTCGCATACTTACTGTGAAAATGTTGGAGCGGCGCTTTGACTGCTTGCGGATGGGCGTGGGCGTGTTGGAGGCAGCGATGGTCTCAATGCGCATCTCCCGCTGACTTATGCTGGGGGTGGAGGGAACAGAGGAGGAGTAGTCGCTGAACGCACCCCCACCATTGGCCGCCTGGGGAGCGAGAGAGATTAAGAGGAGCCAACAGAATCAGAGGAAGGGAAGCAGGAAGAGAGAAAGATGGAGAGATTGAAAGTCAGAGAGTGTTTATAATGAGGGACATTTCCACACTGATAAAATAAGTTATGATTATGAGAGGAATTACATAAACAGAGTATGGTGGAGGCTTCTTTAAATAACAGAATTAAGCTCTTAAATAACGACATGATCAGTGAGTAAAACAGCGAGCTGGTTTGAGGATCTTACCTGGTTAATGTGAACAGAGGGGATGGATGCAGCAGGGACTGATGAGTGGCTGGGAGAATTGGGGAGAGATTTGCACGGACCAATAGAGAGCTGCTGCTTTTTCCTCATGGCCACAACTTTCTGGGCAACTGGAGGACAGAGTGGCAAAGACACAGTGACAGATTGTTCAGCAATCCTGTCATATTCTTCCTGATATAAATAGAGTTTTGGTGGGCTGGTTAATAAAGCAATGAGAACATTGAAACCATAATTTTACAGGTGCCTCTGCAGGTTGTTTGTTAGCATTACTCATTTCGGGGACTAAAATAGAAATAGCAGCGAGTGTCACAACTTTTAGAAATGCTGCATTATTAAATAAAAAGCATGTGTTAGTCCTGGGTCAGAGATCAGATACATTTCATTAACATAAATGCTAAAATAAAGATGTTTTAGCAGCCTTCTTACTTTGAAACTTGGTTTCCTAAAGACTTAGATAAACATTTGTTTTCATGACAAATTAATGTGATGAACGTACATCCAAAAACCACAACGCAAAGAAAAAGGTGGTTCTTCAATTAATGTGTACAAACAACCTTTTAAAGGTATATCATATAAAGTTTTTTTGTAAAATATATCATGTTTTAAATTTATAAACCAGCATGTATTACAAGACAGCAATTCTCAGCTAGGGGCCAGCCCTCTTACTTTGGATTATGTTAGTCACCTGTAATAACTTAAAGGGTCAGGCACCCTAAACAGCATATTTTCTTAAAAATGTATTTAATTGCTGAAAGTTTTTTATATATATAAAACTGGGCTGTCTATGCAGTAAAAAGACACAGATACTGAGATGAAATTGGTGCTGCATGACCAGAGAAAACAGAGGAAAAGGACTGTGGCATTCAGTTTTGCTCAAAAGGTAAAAAACCTACAACTACCATAACGCTTTGCATTACACAGGACAAATAACGCTCCTGCTGGTGCATGTTGTAATATACGCTTTTCCATCTTTCCACAGGAAAAAATATGGTGGCCGGCTAGAAACAAAAGATCTTGAATTACAATGAAATGGTAAGCTAAAATGTGTTTTACGTAGTTTATTTGCAGCCTCTGTTTTTAGAATACAGGGAAACAGTAAGGCTTCCACTTCTTGTTCAGAAACTCTCTTAATTCAGCCAAACAGTGCACTGAAATATGTGGCAAGAAACAGGAAATACAGTAACAGTTATATTTATATATTTGTCATATTTGAGCACTGCCTAGTTTGAGAGAGCTTGAGAGAGGTGCGGGAAACTTCTACACACTTGTGTCCCTGGTGGTGGGCATACAAAAATGAGGAAGCACAATCTGTGTTTTGAGCCAGCAAAAATTCACGAGCAGGGAGATCAGAGCTCTGGTTAGATCAAAAGACGTTTACCACAGTTTATTAACACAAACTACCCACATTACTATGATACAAAGCTAGTTAAAAGTTGACACTGTGTAACTTTAAATCTAGTAAGTAGCCGTGCAGAGTTTAAGTAAGATATGGTTATTTTCAAAGGTTATGACCTTTCTGTGTCTGCGATGTGTTGAAAATAGCAGGGCGTCTCTGTCTGGACCCAGGGCATGTCAAGTCATGTCAAGTCAAACTGACTGTTTTCATATAGAGCAGGTCTAGATGGTATCACAAGCTGGAGAGGGATGGCAGGGTTACAAGGAGGATGCTCCCCCCAGGCCTCACCATAACAAGACTTCAGAAGCAAGAAAACATATTTATCTGTAGACTAAGTTAATTCTGAATGTGATGTTTCACCTACATATTAAACGTAAAGTGGAAAAAGATTTTCTTCCCAGTGTCATTATTAAAAACACTATCAAAAAATGTTCACATGGCCTAATTTTCTACATTTTTATGTGGGCTATCAGATCATAAGGGTCATTTTAAAACTAACAATTTGTACCTTAGAGAGGACCTATTATACTTTTACTTATTTTCTATCATATGTATAATTTTTCAGTGTCGGATGTTCATAATAAATGTGGCTAAAGTTTTAAATAAACAATAAATATATTTTAAAAAGCCTCAGGCTTCAGATAGTTCCGAATACTTGTTTCAATGTTGTTTTTTTTAGACTTTAGAGACAAACTGATGTCAGCTTGAGATAGATTTAAATGGACATCTGCTGCAGGCATGCGGCTGCAGGTGATTACATTACATAGCCTACACTACCGCAAGTAGCTGCACGCCAACATCTGCGAAACATGAAAACTTTGTTGACAGTTTTTTTATAATACTGTCCTTGATTCCAGATCATATTCCTGTTGGAACATGTCTGGTTGTGTTTTAGAGACATTTATCTGCAATTTTTCACAGTAGAAAGTGCCACTATTCTCTGTCATTGCAACAACAATGCAGAGACGGTGACTTATGAAACAACCGAAATGCTGACCAATTAGAGCAGACTGGGCTTTTTTGGGAGGGGGGCTGAAAGAGACAGAAGCTAAAACGGAGCGTCTGGAACAGCGGGTGAGTACAGGTGTTCCAGCACTGACAGTATAAGAAAAATAAAAGTGTTTTGGACAATTAAAGCCTGTTAACATGTTTTTGTAGAAACCCAGAATACAATAATAAACTTGAAAATGAGAATAATAGTTTCCCTTTAATCTCAGACTTCTGTAGACGTATGCAAACAACTCTGGGCAACTATGCATGCAGGCCTATGTATATGCATAATTTTAGGATATGTCAATAAAGTCTTCAGGCAGACAGAGGAAGAATGCTAATTTCTTTCTTGTTTCTTTATAAACAGAACCATATTAATAAAATACAGCTCAACAAAGTAAGCAAAGCTAATTCCAAACAGACGAAGAGCCATATGAGCACATTATCATGAACACCTCGGGCCATTTGTTTTCCAGTCAGGTAATAAGCAACATACTGCAAGGTGGCTCATACCTATCTCCTGGGGGGAAAAAAGGTACCTCTATTTCCAAGAAAAGTAATCATACAAAATGATGCTTGCAATTTTTTTGTGTCACTCACCGAGCTCTACAGAGTGATGTTAGCCAAATGAGACTATGTCACCATCTGAACAACCTGATTTTACATGCAATTGGTGCAACCTGTCATTTAATTCACAGCACACTTGAATGAGGGACTGGGTGGACCGGGAAGGAGGGAGGGAGGGAGGGAGGTGATGTTCACGGCTGCGTGATGTGAATTAGCACTGAGGGAAAGAGATGATTTGAAGTTGTGCTGACAGCTGGGACCACAACGCCCGGCTGCCTGCTGCAGCATGGCAAATACAGAGAGAAGGCAAGGGTGACACAGAGCGACATCTCCAGACAGCCAACACTCCTTCATCTCTTTTAATTATTTCAGATTGGGCTTCGGGAAGCAATTAAGGCAGGGAGGGAAGACAACGTGCCTGTGCATCAAGCCAATGAAATGCAAAGTGAACGTTGTGTTACATATTCAGATGTTTTGTGGAGGGATGACAGGCTTTCAAAGGAGCGGCAGCCTTAGGGGGATAATGTGCCAGAGTTGAGGCAGCAGAGTTTCCAAACAACAGTTTCATGACTTCAATTATAGATTTTGGGGAAAACTCAGAGTTTCCAGATACTTTTAAGAGACATTAAGTAAACCATTCAATCACATCTGAATATTAGCTGGTCTCCACATTTGTATGCAATCCTTCATTATGATTTCTGCTTCCATGATTAATAATTGTAGTGTTTGACAAATTAATTTAATTTAAAATGCCTGCTGTATGCAGCATTAATTGAGGTGAGACCATTAATGTTCCTTTACTGCTAACAAAGCATACTGCCAATCAGAGCTGCCGAGCACACGGCATAACGCATATTAATGTGTATGTGCACCCCTCTAAGTGATTCAAGTATGTATGGGCATTTATGCATTTTGCTAACAATAACTAATAATTATTAGTGAATTTCAACACTATGTCTAAGAGACTGACATACAGTTAAAAAAAAAAGTTGATTCAAGATTATCAAGGTGGTTTACTGTTTTGTCAGAGGGACTAAGTGAAAAATTACCTCAGTTTTGCACATATTAGAGCTAATTTGACCACTTTTCTTGAAATGGTGGGAAGTTAAAAGAACCTTGCAGTGTTCACATTCTTCACACAAAATGCAGCTCATTTGTTCATCCAATAAATTGTCAGAATGTCCTGTAGTTTTTCCATCAAACTTTTCAAACTGTAAGTTATTAATCTCAAATGTGGTTTAGCTGTTGGGATGGTGGTTTGGAATAATTTTGAGCTCAGTGTATTAATACAGCCTTTGTATTTGCTTTGGGTGATGCATGAGAATAAGGTGACTCAGTGAAACCTCAGCCTGTAACCCACAAATGATTCATTATAGATTAATCTGCGGATTTTTTTTTTAATTCATTGGTAACAAATTGTCTATATATGTCAAATGGTCATGTTTCTCGTCAATAATAGTCAGAAACGGCCATCACTATTTCCAAGAGCCCCAGTTGACATCTTGTTTCATACAATTCTATGGCTGAATTTGTGCTTACTCAAAGATAGTGTAATGAAAGGCTTAATTACTTTTGAAGAGTTATTTTTTTGTTTTGCACAAAAGGGAGAATGAAAAACAACAAAAAACAAAGAAACATCAATTGTACAGTATCGGCCAAGAATCTCACAACCGGTAGATCCCTACTTATTGCCTAAACAATTAGAACATAGTTCCAGATACATGTTTTGTCGATCAAATAACTATTTCATCTCAAATGAAAATGCCAATAAACTGAAAGATTACAGTTTAAACTAGAAGTGTGCTGAACTCTAAACCATCATGATGTTAAAACTACACCTTGTACTTCCTGTCTAACCCATTTCCATTTATCGTTATTATTTTTTGGCTCCCCTCTCACCGTCCTGGAAGACTCTCTCCACATTCAGGCCGTAGGTGGAGCAGGTCTCATAATACGTGCAGCGCTTCAGGTCATTTGACAACTTTCTGGCCCTCGAGTCGTCAATCACTCTGGGGTTGGCAGCACTGATTGCATCTAAGAGAGCAGGGTGAGAATAAAAGATTACTCAAACACTCAACTTTAATAAGGTTGTCGATATGTTATGGTTTTTGTCAGTGTCAACAGATTTCACCAAAAACACACAAGTATATAATTTCATTTTGAACACAGGTTAAATAATTTCCTAAAAACAGCTGGAAACTGTAAACAGAAGTTACAACAGTTAGAACAGTTACTAATTCTGGAGTAAATAGTTGATTTATTGGGGACTATTTTTAGTTGCAGGTTAATACTAAGGATGTCATGCAAACTTGTACTCCACTTTCAAGTTGATATCACAAACACAACATTTTTATCCAGTACAGTAGGTACCGTGCCTGCAATTCTTCTGGACCTGACAGGACCACACATTCATCTACAAGTGCTTTATTCTGCTGTTAAATGTTAAAAGAAGAAGAACACCAATCACCATGGAAAACAACAACACGTGGATGACAGCAGCAAGTGCAGCTGCAGCGACAGCTCCATTTCTCATCGTCAAAAAGAAGTTTGTTTTTCTGAGGTTTGCTATTTTCTTAATCCTTTGCAATGGGAGCGTTCCTATTTACACTACGCTACAAACAGCAGCATTGTGACGAGACGCTGAGCTTCCATTCTGCACTTTAAGTTATCGAGAGATGAAAAATGTTCAAATTTGGGTAAAATGCTGCGACTGCTCATCACTGTCAATTTTCGCTCAGGCATCAGATCAAATAAGAGGAAAGTTGGGACAAATATTCTACCGAAAAGACCAACCATCAAATCTGTGCGACTGACAATGGAGAAATATGTTAATGTACTCTAAGCTACATATGTATGTGTATCCTTGACCACAAAATCTCATGAAGATACATCAACTCTTACTTTGTGTTTTAGGCAGAGCATAAGGGATTAATGAATTACTGAATGAATTAAAAAAAACAAAACAAATAAATAATAAAAAAATGAGAACTTAATTGGGTACTGAGGATCATAACATTTTACTGATATTTGGTATCGACTGTTTAATTTCTGTCATATTCACATGCCTAATTAATACATGTTTGATATGCCACTGAGTATTTCCGGCAACAGGACGACATATGTAGGATTACTAAAAATAAACTCAGAGCTCATCGTAATGAAAAACATGTCATCCAGTGCCTCACAGCAGCTCATTGATGTGTTTCAAAGGAGCTCTACTGCAGACAGAAATGAGCGACTGTATATCAAGCTTTGACTACACATCACTTGTTAGTTTGATCAATTCATTTTACTGGAATTTGTTGACAATAGCAAAAATACAGAATGTGCCAAACTCATACTTAAATCATATTTTCCAAGTGTAAAGAACATTGAGTACTTCCTGTGTAAAGTGCGTAGTTTCATTATGGAGGAAACAATATCTTGACAAAACACATATATCAGATGTAGAGCAAACACCTTGTGTTCCAACGAGGACCATGGGGACCTCAGCTGTGTTCCTGTAGCTGGAGAGTCGCAAGAAGTAATTGTAGACCGTCTGGAAGCTGATCTCATCCTCCAGGCTAAAGACGAAAACCACCGCATCCACCCAGGCAGCGAACTGAGGACGGAGCAGAGGTGACATGATGAAGCACTGAGGAATATAAGCTGCCTCATTACTGCACACAAATATTCACACAACAGATTTCTTTTTTTCGACATCAAAACCACTGCTTCCACTTCAGTCACACACTACACTTGCAACTTAAAGTCCTCCTCCGTTTGGAAATGTGTTGCAGGTATTGTTACTTTACTGGGATGTTGGAGCTTCACTCTGATGTTTTCAAGTTAATCTGCTGAAAAAATGTTACGTTTCTAAATTCATGACATGTGCAAACCAGCAACTACTTGACATCACTGGTCAATCATGATCCAATATGCAAGTCTGAGCTTTCGTTATAACTTACAGACACGTTCTGCAATAATCAAACATTCACCTTCTCTTCCCCTCTCGTCAGCTCTCTCTCTGTCTTTCTCACACAGCAAGCGGCTTTATCTGTGCTGAGGCTTTCTGCTATTTGGCTTTTGACCAGGGAAAATTTGTTTTTTAAATCCCTCACTCTATAATATAAACATAAATGCCTCTGCAAATATGTAGGCCTAACATCATGTCCAAACAGCAAGCAAGTGCCTTTCTGTTCAAACTGAAGCTGTTTATTATGCACCTCTGTAACGACATGTAAACAAACCACTGTCAGCTGTGCACTTGTGTAAACAAGCCACGTAAAATATTGGCTGTGCACTTATTATTACTTTTTTTTAGTTTAAATCCTTATTTCGAAGATGCAAATTTAAGTGAAAAAGCATATTCAGTAAACAACAAAAGTATTTTATGTCCGAAAAGAAGTAGAAGCAAGTGAATACTTCTCAAAATGTACCACTTTTTAAAAACTGCATAAAAAAACTTGATATTAAACATGAATATTCACACTTTCCATCCCAGAACTTTTGACACTTCCCCTTTCTGTTTAACTATCTCACATCCCTTCAATGAGCTGTTTTTACAAATGTGTTTAAATTCATTAAATGTTTTATATGTTTTCATTTCCAGAAATTAACCCTTTGCCTGTAATACAATGATATTTAGCATTAGTTCTTACCGTGTCTTGAACAATGAAATTCATCTCAATTCATGTAAACTTTCTTTCATTTGCAACAACTTTTAGATACTAACTGATAGTAACTGTGTGCTTCAGATCCTCTCAAGAGTTAACCACTTAAATGATGGTTGAGTACTTGCAGTCGTTCTACCTTTGTATTTTTTACTACTGAAAACATTATATACCGTGAGATTTACTCGATATTACATACAACATAGTCAACAGCAAGTAGGTTGTTTTTAGCAATGGTCATTACCAGAAACTTCCAGCTCAGCTTTTCAGATCTGTGGTTCAGGTTTGGGTCACTGATTAACTCCTATGTTTACAGGTCGGGCAGGGTGGACTGGCTCTGGACTGGACCAGTGACTGCCTCTTATAATGGACACGGTTAATGCAGCAAAACCCTGACCCATCACTACATGGTGCACATTAACTGAGAACGGCCCTTTTTAGTATAGTAGGATAAATTATTTGTGTAGTAGTTAACATTTTTTGAAATACAATGTGCATGTTCATGGATCTTATAACAAATAAGTTCAAGAAGTTTTAACAAGGTAATTAACTTTTTGTGTGGGAAACTACTGACACATAAATAATTTCCCATATTCACATGTCTTAAAACACCTTTTCTAAATGAATTTTGTTCTTATAGTTTGTTCTTATAATGAGCTTCTGTATGACATTTTACAGGGCTTTAATTTTGATTTTCCACATCAGAATACCCTTATGGTTCCTCCAAGACACTTTGAGGTGGTGTACTGTCATTTTAAAGTCAGTCTGGTTTTTAATTTAATCTTTATTATTAAATTTGACTAATTATTCACACAATTTTAATTGAAAAGCAGTAGTATTATTTTTAATTACGTTCTCATCTTTTCCATTTCATTCATTTTCTATTATTTAATATGTATTTATTTTGTTCTATATATTTATGTTTTTTTCCATATTTATTTATAACTGACAGAGTAAGTGACTTCTCTCAATGACAATGAAATACACAATTTTATTTTAAAGTCTGTTCTTACATACTCTAACTGTAATGCCTGGTATATACATATTGCATTGCAAAACAACATTTTGCATAGATTTTAGAAAGTTCAATAAGTTTTGACGAGGTGTTTTTAACTTTTTTTGTGAAAAAAAAAAACAAACCCAAACTACATAAGACACAAATTAATCTAAATATTTATATGTCACATATGTTATCACTGTAATGTGTTGCAGGCCTACTTGTATCTGAAGTTCATACATACAGACAGAAGGGGGCAGTGTAGCAACAGCCATAGCACACTGAGTGCCTGGTTTTCAGCTAAAGAAGCAGTGTTAGGTGATATGAAAGTAAATGATGACAGACAGTCTTTGTCTTTGCTGCATCTTATACATTAACAATCGCAGTGTAGTTTATGATCGAACAGGTGAGAGAGGTTTCCCTCGAGTGGAGGAAATCAATCCTAATCACAGCTCATTGTAGAAAAGAGGCTAAGCAGCGTAGTTCCAGCAGTGACAATCAAGTGATAACTATTCCCCTCACCGCCCTCGTCTCCATTCAGCTTCCACACCTCACCCAAACCCCTATAGGGAATGAATGGCAAATCAAGCCTCCAAAGCCACAACTCTTCTCAGCCTCATGTGAGTGTGAACATAATGGAGGCCTTTAATTATGCCGCTAATTATACAGGCAGCTGACAACTGAACCGGACTCATTTCTGGTCCCTAATCTCACTGAGCGTAATGTAAGCGGAAATCGGAGCTCTGCCAGGCCAGGTATCAGTACCTGCTAATATAAACACAGTGTAAATTCACACTGAGCCATACCAGAAACATTGAATCTCGTGAGAAAAGTCAAAAGCAAGTCAATTTGTAGCTTGTTAGCAAGACCCAGAGACACTAACCGAGTTTTATTTTGCGCCTCTATCTAGCGCAGATGTGGGTTTGAGATTTGTAGATGTTTAATAAAATGCTTCCCATGCTCTTACAACCACTCCTGCACATAGGAGCAGATTTAACATATATTATATTTAACATATAACATATATTACTGTGACTAACATTACTTGTAAAAACTGACTAATGGTTAAAATGTAGCACACAGATATAATTTCTTTACATTAAATTGTGTCTGAATAGTTCAAGAGGTTTTGGAGCTCTGGGCTGGAATACATAAAGATACGATATATACTGTATACGTAGATACTCTGTTGTACAGGTATTTGTGAAGAAAATTTCTGTGACATTTATCTGGGTTTATTTCTTTTTCCAAAACGTTTCCAGGTCTGTAAATAGTTAATTTCAAATTTCATGACTTTTCCAGGCCTTTCATGACGTACTGACCCTCATCAAAGCATGTTAACATGTTCTAGTAGGTACAAAGTACACAAGTATGAACCTGAAAATGAGTATAACAACTAAAACTCAAAGAGTGACGTTCAAAAATACTCATCACATTCACATATGTGCCACATGAGTGTGTTTGCACATTATTCTTTGCTAATTTAAACAAAAGGGAAAAGATGAGAGTCCTGCAGTTGTTTCATTTTTACTAGAGCTGCAAATAACTACGCACATACTCAAAAATGCATGCACTAATTTTTTGGCTACTTGTGTGCAGTAAAAGACAAGCTGGAGGAAAAACTAATGTTACATCATCATCTTCTGAGTTGATATAGTGAGTGTGTTAGGAAACAGTTGCCTGTTTTCACATCCAGCAGACATGGAGCGACATTAACATTCATTTGGAGTTGTTTTTCTGACCACCAGACAAATGCAAGTCCAATATTCACAGTTGCTGTTTTTTTTTATCTCTGCTGCACTCTCCATCAACTCCTGAGGGAGAAGTCTGGCTCTGTAGCAGCTAAATGCTCTGCTATGTTCACCAGGTAGCCGCCAGCTTTGTCTGTCTGCCGTTTGGCGCTGGCCAGGTAGCGCTCAGTCGGTTTTTCAGTTTTTCGGTGACAAACAGCCGTCTGCTGCATTTGGAAATCACACTGCTGGAGGCCATGAGAGCGAAAACAGAGAAATATTGTACTTCTGACTCTATTGACAAACTTAATTGGCATCTTTAGTCACTAGTTAGTTGCAGATTAAGACTAAAGATAAATGTGATTAAAAAATAAAATATGATCCTCTGTTATAGATTAGAATCATCTGTTTTATATAAGATTTTTCCAAAACTTTAAAACCGGATAGTCCAGATACTTGAATGAATGTTAGGGTGAAATCTTGACTGATTACCTTCAGAAAACCCAGACAGGAGGAAGTATAAAAAATAGTTGCCCTATCTTACCTACATTTAAGTCCTGTACGATCTATAAAAGGGAGGTAAAAACAATCATTACACAAGGCTGGATTTACCAGGAAGCACTTCTTTAGTTTACTCCCTTTTGGAAAAGCATGAAATAGCGTCTGTATGAAAATATCAGTGGCATGTTCTCTCATAAAAACTGAGTAAAGCCCATTTTGGATAAAACAATAGCTCCATTACTCTTCATATTTCACATACTAAAAGGGCGATTAGGTGCTGCATCGCCCCTTTTACGACAGAAGTTATTTTGGCTGAGCTTACTCATTGATCTGTTGTTGCCCCTTAAGTGCTTCTGGTAGAACAACCACAGAGCGCTGTCACGCTGCTCCAAACAGTCCCGCAGAGAAGTAATGGTCTGTCTCTAAACAGTTCCTGTCTGCATGACAGTTTGCAGACAGTTTCTGTCTGACACATCTCGCAGCTTGAAGAAGAAAGAGACTTTTTTTTCAGGGTCAACACCCTCACCTGTAATTCTGGAGGCCCTCCTTCATCTCTGATCAGAAGTAGGTAGCTCTGTCCATCCACCACTATTTCTTTCTTGAACCGTCCACCTGAGGAAGAGACATTTATGAATTATTTATTATGACAGAGATTGTTCCAAGATCACTCTTACAACATGTCGAGTCGGGTGTAGTGTTGGTGCAAAACTAAAATGTAAAATTGTCTTTCTTAGGATGTAATTAGCGACCACCAGGGATTTCCCAGACCGCAGGCATATTTCACACTCATTAATCAGAACAAACATTGAACATGTTCTGGATCAGGGCTGGGTAATATACCTTACAAATAATAGGTATATATTGATATTTTAAGGCTATGCTGCAATGTATGCTTTACATATCTTGTTTTTTTCTCTATAATAACTGATTTAACCCTTTAATGTGTATGATCATCACAGTGTGATTATTCTAGCGATGTAATCTGAATTTAGAGGGAACGCAGCTTGTTTGTGACATTTTAGAGGGATTTAATTTTAAAATTTCACATCAGAATACCCTGATATTGTCTCAGTGATTAAACTGTCATTTTGAGGTCATTGGCCCAAAATGTATTTTTTATCATTATTTTTCACTAATTATTTACACAAATGAAACCCAAATTCTCCCTGAAACAGAGTTTACAGCAGTTCTGAAAAATTCTCATTCATTTTATTAATTATTACATTTAAAATTTATTTTCATTTTATAATATAACTATTTCATAATATAATATTTTTTTAATTGATTGATTTTTTTTTATAATTAACAGACTGACTGACTGAATTACATTCACCAGAAGGTCACTTTTATTTTTTGGTCAGTTTTTACTGGAATCTCTTGTATGAGGTATACATGTGCTGCAAAAAAAACAAACAAACAAACAAAGTGGGGACTAGTTTGACTGCCTTTCTCAAAGTGGAGGCTGCAGCTTGACTGCAGTGTTTTGCACTGGGTGATTTTTTTAAGTTATAAAACAGATTTGTGATACTGCTACCTTTGGCAGCAATCACTTCGTGTCATATTTTGCAGAGTGCAGTGGTTTACTCATCAGCTCTCCTGAAACTGAACCATCTCCAGATGACAGACACACTGTGGGATCTTCCTCTATTTTGAATTGACATGAACTCAGGACAATGACTGATGTTCAACCAATGGAACAATTTCGCCTATATTCATGCTTGTTGTTGCTGTGAAAACGGCATGAGGTTGCCTCAACAAGCTGGAATATTGCCATTAACACAATGTGATTAAAAAAAAATCAAATTAAAAATACACAATGAACAATATGATAGGGCACAACCCTATTCCTGATACCAAATTTAATATCAAAACACAGCTTGACATGGCTCATAAAAGTTTGCAGAGATGTGTGTGAGTTTAAGTGCAGTTCTCAATTTAGACCCCTAAATGTGTTGCCTTTAGGATCATATGCCAACAGGAAAGCAGGTCTCTCTGGAGCCAATTATGTGGGCGAGAAATTGCCATTTAGCGTGTCTAATGCACAGCTGCTGAGGGAACAGGTTCAGCGCCACTGTCACTGCACTGCCACAAGTCCTGGAAAGACCCAACTTTCACTTCACAAACACTATCAGACTGCACGTTCAGTCCATCACTTCTCTGCACGAGCTGCAGTGGTTAAGAAGATT
This sequence comes from Plectropomus leopardus, assembly GCF_026936395.1. Classification (NCBI taxonomy): domain Eukaryota; kingdom Metazoa; phylum Chordata; class Actinopteri; order Perciformes; family Serranidae; genus Plectropomus; species Plectropomus leopardus. Next base: position 25,066,959 of record NC_142187.1, on the reverse strand, counting down.
GGTTTTCACAGCATTAACATAACTCATTACACTCTGCAATAAAATGATAAGACAAGGGGAATTATTTTAGAGACTGAGAGAGAAAGGAAAGGAAGTGATGGGAGATAATATTAGAGATTAAAAAAAACCTGGCCGTTATTCTAACTGGTGCGCCTCGGGTCACACCACGTCCACAGGAGAGTGGTGAGGAGCTAACACTTAGCCCCCGTGCAGCCTTGAGTCTCCCTCTCCTTTTCTTTATTTCTCCTCTAATAGAAATGCATTTTCCTTGCCGCGAGCAACGCTGGCTGCAGATAAAGAAGAGATCAATGGGAGAACTGCACAGTCAATTAGATTCTGCATATCATTTGAATGGTTGGCGATCCTGTGGAGATTAAAAACATTCAAATGAGAAAGTTGTGAGGCTAGAAATGTCCCTGGGAGTGAAAACTGGGCCTTATGAATACGAAAATATGCTGGAAGCAATTTGACCAAAATTGAATAATGCACAAATTCTGGGAAAAAAAAGGTCTACGAATGATCATGAAATAAATCAAACAAATGAAGCCAGCAGATGTGTGCGCAGAATAAAAGCACACCTGTTACACTTATCAGATTTTCTAGGAGTTTCATAAGCAGACATGTTAGCTGAGATACTCATACGATTAGATAACAGAGTGCCGGAGATCACGCTGTTCAACCAGCATATCAAAAACTACAGATCTTACATCACAGAGGAGCTGCAGGGGCCATATAGTAGCTGTGCCCTGTAATTTTTAATAGGCGGACAGTATTCCTGTCTCAGCAAGCAATACAGATCCACTTGAGCCACACTTCCACCCTGTTAAGTCCACTTTAGCCTGCTTGGCAAATAGGGGATTCTCCCAGCCTTTTGCACAGGCTCTGAAGCCCTGCTGGATGCTGGTTGTGTAACAAAGAGAGAGAGATTCACGTACCACCAGCCAGCTATTTCTTTTTTTTTTTTTTTAACTCAAGTCACAGAGCTTTGGAGATTCAGACAAAGGACTGAGAAACTATGTGTCTGTATGTCTCTGAATCCTGTTTAAAACGGGGAAAAGATGAGGAGGATCTCATTACACAGTGAGAAAGACTGGATCAGAACGATACAGCAAACCAAAGATTTATCAGAATACATTTGTGTGGAGCTTGGCAGCTTCGTGCATACGCCAGTGCCGATTATGGAAAGTCTCTCTGAAATCTGTAATGAAAGCATACGGCTCTGGTGAAAACACGGGTGGAATTTGAAGTAAACATATCAGTTACGTAATCATCCAGGATGCTGTTGTCTTTATTTAGAGCGGAGCCAATACAATGCATCCAAAAAACCTGGTGCTGTGAATAAATAAAGCAGACTACCATACCTCTACAACACTTTTCTACATCACCATGAAAAGAAATGATGAATTATTTGAATGTGTTTTTTCGCTGTTACATAAAAAGAGGCGACTAATAACCTTGCAGACAGCCTACAGAGACGGTAAGTTGGTAGGCACGGTTAACACGCAGTAAGCATACTCTGCTTACACGGAGGCTTAGACCTTGACACAGAGCCACAATCCAACGGAGCTCCATCCGGTGTTGCCATGGCAACATACCCCAGTACCTTTTTTCAGATATCATAGCAAAAGCCCAGGAACAAAACACTGAAGAAACAGCCATTGCTGAACCTTCCTCTGCTGGGCAATGCTTCTGCAATGTAAATACCCAATTTGGAGTAAAGCCAGTGTTAAAGCACATAAAAATGCACAGAGAGAGCCCGAGCAGCTGCTAATTATGAGACAGGTATGTTGTATCACAACGACTCGCAGCAATGTAGAAGGACATGTGCACATATCTGAGCCCGACATGTTTCCTTGATTACAGCAACAATAATCGTTTCTGTTTTTCTAGCATTTCCACCATTGATTTCTCAAGGACTAATTAAGCTACGAGGGTTTTTTTTCTCCCCTGGTGCAGCAAAATGCCAGAAACTAATTATGCGCTTCATGTCTCATCCTCACTATAATTACACTAAAATGAAACACTGCAAACCCCTCAAAGATAATCAGTTAACTCTGGGTTCGCCAACATCTTTGTGGATTTCTGAGAGGAGGACTTACCTTTTAGGCCAGAAGGGGGCATTCTCATTATGATTCAGATGATAAATTCAAGAATATCTGATTTTTAAATCTTAGAGAGCAAATTAAAATGGCGAGGGGTCCTTTTATGGAGAAGCGATCCTGAACTAAAATTCTAAAATACTAAAATTCCTGGATGATGCAAAACAAAACTGAAATTGTATATTTGTATTGACACTGTGTATTTGCATAGACACTGTACATTTGTATTGACACTACAATACTACATGTATGTGTATAGATACTATTGAGACCATATATTTGTATTGATACTACATATTGTATTGACACTATAAGTATTGACATTGCATATCTGTATTGACACTGTATATTTGTATTTACACTATATTTGTACTGACATTGTGTATTTGTATATTGTATATTTGAGTATTTTGTAACAGTTTTATATGGATTTTTTTTAAATTTCTTTTGAAATCATTTTATCTTAATATTTTCTTTAATTCTTGTATTTATATTTTTTACCTTTCAAACCTATTTATTTCAATGTTAAAACTGCATTCAGAGTGAAAGGAAAAGAAATAAATTGTACAAGAACACTTTTTTTTCTGTGCATATGATAAGAAACGCCTTGACTTGACGAACCATGGTAAACTGGCTCATCATCAGAGCATCCAAAAAGTAAATGGTTCATTATTGTTACAAAACCTTTAATTTACAGTCTGAAACAAATGATGGGGTTTAGTTTTACCTTTGTGTTTCAACAATGTGTAATCTTCACGGCCCTAATTTACTGAAAATGTTATGCTTTGTCATTATCGCGGCAGTTTCAGTGGAGGAGCAAAACGAAAATTTATTTAAAAAAAAAAAAGAACTGAGCCAATTATGAATTTTGGCATGCAGAAGCTTGATGTAATCCAACACACAACATTTTAACACAAACTAATTAGAAAAAATACTCTCAAAAGGAACCGTGCTTCATGCAACTGTCATAATACGCGCACCCTAATATGGTTATCCGTCTGCACAGTGTTGCAATCACTGCCAACATGCTTGACTTTCTTCTGGTGAAAAACAAAAGAAAACTAATTTACCAGCCAGCATGTTTTGGAATAATTTGACTAATCAGTGGCTTTTGAAATACATCACTGTAGTCAATCTTACAACAAGTCTCTGTTTAATTTTTGAGATGCTGAAACTATGGAAATTTAAGCTTTTCACTCGTTAGTTTCTACATATTATATATGACAGACTGTGAGGTAAATTAAAGCCGCAGTAAACATGCTGCATTTATCCAAATCTTTGTGATTTTCTTTGAGTAACTGGCATGTTTTATGACCTCTTGACCAGCTCCTCTGACAGCAGACTCTTACCTTCAGGTGACTCCTCCTGCACATATGTGCCTGTCAAGTACCGGTGCACCAAAGCAGACTTTCCACTGGAGAGATTCCCCACAATGCCCTGCAAGGCCAAGAGCAAAATACTGTGATTATTACTGACAAACATAACATGACAGGTAAAAACTACAATATGTAGACTTTGAGGACAACAATGGCGACATGACAAAATGGTCTTAGCACAAGGTGGTCGCTCTGTGTGTTTCTGGAGCTTTAAACCACGCTCAGCGACTCTGTCCACAGAGCAAGGCCACGAAATGTTGAAAAAAGCCTTAAACATCCGAGGTCAGTGGACCTTGTGTGTGAGATTTTGGTTTTTTTTTGGCTAGTTGTTGTTTCTCACTTCATAAAGCAGCCTTTACGCTCGATCATGACAGTGGTTTTGCAGGTTTTAGCCGATTATCTACAAATTGCATTTACTTTTCACTGCACTAAGAGCTATAGTATCAGAAACTACACAATTTTCCCATGTCATTTTTCCCCACAGCGTGATAAGAAGAACTGAAATTTGATAATTTTTTTCATTTAAGAAGTTGCTTTTTGGCTGTCAAATATCAAATCTAAGCGATTATACATTTTCATTTTAACACAGCGTTTTAAAATGAAAAACTACACAACACATTTTTGGAAATTTTCTCCATCTACCCCACCTGAAAATGCATATCACATGACCATTCACATACACTGGGCATGCGTGCGCCTGTGTAAACAGGAAGCAGATAGTCTACTCCGCAATTAGATGAGTAGTTATAGAAAATACTACATATCAAAAAAAGCAATGGCAGCAATGGAAAATATGACGGCATATTAGAGCAGTAAACGGAGCATTTTTCAGTTTCTTTACCAACAGGAAAGGGGTAAAGTGACCCACACAGGGAGGATGAAATGACAAGGTACCCAATCTGTAAACTAAGGCCCTGTCTACATATATACAGATATTTTTGTAAACAGATATTTTTCTCTGTGTTTTGGCTTCTCGTGCACACACAAAAGGAGTAGAGGTCGCTATAACAGCTTTCTGAAAACACCTCTCTGACGGAGCCGCTTCGTCAGTGACGGCGTGCACGCGCACAAACACACAGCCGCGCCTCTGGCTGCGGGTAGCGCGCGCACACACACACACACACATACGCCTCACTCCCCTCCCTGTTCACCCGGCAATTAAAAACAGCTCATGACAATCTCTTTTCCCCTTTACCTGTTCAAGTAGCGCGACCGAGGGTGCACGCTCAGATGTTCTGCTCCATGTGTACGCATACATGCACACACATCCTCATACACGTGGCCACTCACCACACGCTGCAGGCTCACCTGTCGGCCTCCATGTCTGGAGCCGACTGACCAAACAAAGCTGAACTGTTTCCTCAGTTAAATCGAGCGTTCTCGCGCGCGTACAGTGTCACGTGACCTACGTGATTTTGTTTATGATGTGAAATATTGTTTTCGGTGCATTTTGACTTGTTTTGGTTCAGGATCAGAGTCTAAACAGAGGGGTTCGATTGTTATATAAAATACACTGAAGCATGAGGGGCTGAAAAGGACTCTGGCTGTATTATATTGTGAATCTCGGCCTGATAAGATCAGTCGTGTGATGGTTGCAGAGGAGGTGAGTCACAATTGAACCGTGTTTTTGTACCTGAGAGTTGACGAAGAACTCCATTTAGTACTGTTTGTTTTTTGTAAACTTGTGCAGAGTGTTTCTTCTTAGTAGTTTTAAACTTTTCCCCCACTTTTGTAAATATTTTCACTGTTTTTCACTTTGGGAGGCCGGCACAATAAAATTGCACCAACACCAATATTTTTTTGACTACGCCATCATTTTTTTCACTTTTGTGAGGAGACTCCCAGGGCGCAGATTTTTCCAAATTCTGGTTACTTTGTATCTGCGAATGTAAAATGGAGCATTTCTTAAACAATGATAATCTCTTTAAATCACGCATGCAGATTGATGCTTGCGTAAAGATAAGCATGCACCAGAAACAACAACAATGGCAGACTACAGCTTAGTTTACATTTTTAGCACTGCTTGGTCTAATGACTACCTAAGGCTGAAATGTAGTATTGTTGCACAATTTCACTTACTGACATAGGCATCTGCTGCACCCAGTGTTAACTGGTCTATATCAACACATTTTTTAACCTTTTAAATTTGAGCAAATTAGTTTGATCTCTTTCAAAAACATTTGTAGAAGAAGACATGGCCCAAAATTTATAGAGAAATTAGTAAATGGTTATGAGAAATTTATCTGAAAAAAAGAGTAAAAAAGACCTGAAACATGTGTGGAAAACTAAAACAAAATATGTATACACTTTCTGTTACACAATTTTAGATATATAGTTATAATAATTACAAACACAATATTTTGGAGATTTTCCCCCACTTTTTTAAAATTAATTTTCTTTTCTTGTCACCTTTTACTAATTTCTTGGAATATTTGGGACACTTCATGCCAAGTTAGTCATTACCTTTCTTCACTATGTTCTTTCTAAGAAATTAAACCAATTAGCTCAGGTTTCAAAGGGTTAAATAGCTTATAAAAGGCATATAAACACAGCACCCCAGCTCCCTAGCACAAGAAAACTGATGTTGATCCAGGTTTCAAACAAGGGTTTTGGATCAGACCCATTCATACCAATAGATTGGACTATTTCGGGAATGGAATTGTTGTCTGTAAGGAATGAAGGAAAAGTTTGCATGTCCAGAGCAAAACTTGTATTTTGTATTTCCGTCATAAAGGGAAATCTCAGCAATGAGATCCCCAGTAGGTGTTCTGAAAAAGGTAACAATACTATACAATTCAATACCGTTGGGATGAGGGAAAACTGCAGTAGAAAGGTAATGTTGGGGAGCATTTGGAGTCATTTTCTAGTGAGGATGAAAAACCTTTTTAAAATGAAGGTTTCTTGGACAGAATACTTTTAAAATGTATGGAGAAAATATCAATTTTTAAAAATATCTGTATACTTCTTGACAGGGCCTCAATTTCCGCTGTGATGGATTGCTTCTCTATAAGTAGATTGTAATTCCATAGTGGCATGAACTGTAACAAACTGCTGCTTGGAAGGTAGAAAAACCAAACAAAAAAAAACGTATTGTATGGTTAGAAAACAGTGGGGAGTCATGGAAAGTGCATGTGGTTTGTAGTTAAGGAACAAAACCCTGGAAACCACGATCTGGTCCCCTGCACACAGGCTGTGTGAGGTTGAAACATTATGAGGAAAGTCTTCTAACATACATTGTTACAATAATCTTTCTCCCGCTTCCTCTCCCTGGTGTCTAGACCAGACCTGGCTACAGTGCCTTCAGGGTGATGCATGGCGGAGGGTGGGCTGATGATGCCAGCACGTCTGGGAAGAACAAAGGCTGCAACATGCCTCATCTCCTCCCCTCTCCTCCTCCTCCTCTCCCCACCATCGCCGTCTTCTTCTTTAGATCATTAGTGGGTGTTAAAGTCAGGTATGGTTCTAATTATAGGGAAGTTTGAGGCGCAAGAGAAAAGATCTGTTTAAGGCCTTTCCCAGCCTACCCTCTCTATAATTGAAGTATATATATACCATGTGGTACCCCAGCAGAATAAACTATGAATACGCTTTAAGTTTGCAAAAGTTGTAGGCTGTGTGCGGTGAAAGCAATGAGTCAACAAATATCGACTTTGAATGTACCACTGAACCAGTCTTCCTGCTGTTTTAACTGTTGGGCTTTGTGACTTGCTGGTATACAGCCTTCATGAAATCAAACAGCTGCATCAGCACAAAACTTTTACTCCTTTGTAGATGTTTGGATTTGATTTGGGAATATTAACAAGGTTCCCACACGTCGTCATGGACAAAATTTCAAAATCTTCCCCTGACTTTTCAAGGACCCCAATTTTTTTTCTTCTTGCCCTACTTGCCTGGTGTTTTTCAAACACACACAATTCAAACTGAATTTCAGTGTCCTATATGATGTGTTCAAGGACCGTCAGAAATTTGAAAATCCAGCAATAATGGGGTCAATTTGATGGATTTTAAAGAAAACATGCCTTTTGAAAATGTAAGCAAAAAACAACAATAAAACAAAGCAAAACAAAAAAATATCACCCAAGTTTTTAAGTTTTCTATTGAAAAAAATAAAGAAAAATGCAGAAAACAAAAAAAAAAGAGAAAAAAAACTGCCAAATTTTTTTGGAGAAAACATGGCTTCCAAACCTGTTTTTGCAAACAAATTTAGAAAAAGAAAATGAAAAAAAACACCAACATTTTTCAACTTTTCTATAAAAACAGCAAAAAAGAGGAAAAATTGTCAAAAATGGTTTTTTTTTAAAATGCCACATTTTTTTTCACGAAAACGTGGGTTTGGAAGGCATGTTTTCTTAAAAATCAGCGGTAAAACAAACACAAGTGGGCAAATGCCTCGTGGGCAAACATAAAGGGAAAGATGGTGATAAAAGAAGGTTTGGCCACAGTTTAGTTAGCATTATAAAGCTACAATAGAGGGGTACAGCTCGCTGGTGGGCTAATGTTTCAGACGTTTACTCACCCTATCATCATTTCAACTAATCTGCAGGAAATGTTTTGACTCCACTTCCTGTCGTTATCACTGTGGCATGAAAAAGAAGAAACAGATTTTGCCGTCATATTTAAAAAAGCTTTTTTTTTTTTTCAGTGTGACCTTGTCGCTGAACAGCACGTCTTTGAAAGATTTGAAAAGAATGATCGCTATTTTGAGACACTTCATTCAGTCTTTCCAGGTCCATTTAACAAACCCCCGTGTGGAAGCTGCCAATTAACACCTCAGCAACATAAAAGGAAACAGACGCATTCAAAGTGTTTGAAGCCAAAAAAGCAAGCTTGTCTTTGAGCTCCTTCGCGAATTCCCCTCTTTTGACTCCATTGAAGTTTTCTCTTCTGCAAGACGCAACAACAATGAATTCACCTGATACGGAAATATTACATTGACTGTCAGAATGGCGGAGTGCAGTTTTTTAAAGACTGCTAGTCTTTATGAGTAGAAGGAATTAAACCACGTGAGGATGTTAGTTGTGCATTTGGCCGTGGCTGTGTGTGCTTCACTGGCGGATGGGATCAGACCCAGGATGTGTCACTAGTCTAGCCCAAAACTGTCACTCATCTTGCGTCCTGCTGCAAGCCACCCTGCATCTCCATGCCAACGCATCTCATTAAAAATCACCAAGTACGTGCCAGGGAAAAGTCCAGCCAATTTCTCAACTGTTCCCCTCTCATGTAGAATGCAAAACCAGTATTACATGGACAGAACATGCTTTCCCGTTGACATTTAAATCGATCAGTAAGATGAAACCTCAGAGGGCGACTTAGAGAAGTTACTCACCACTTTCAGCTCCGGCACTGACCGACTCAATGTCCATTCCTGGCTGTTGACGAAGGAGTCTAAATGGAAAAAGACAAAAAAGACATTTAAAGATAATCTATCTGTTTGAGCACATTTGACCCTGGTTATATGGCTTTAACAGCATTATAGGGAACTTATAGTCAGACTTTCTGTCTTGTGTGCAACAAGTTTTATGATGGATTCAGCTGTCATATAGATATGACAAAGCCTATCTACAGGCTGGTCAGGTATTTAGTACACTTTTGACATGCTGCAAGATCAATTTTTGTGATAATCTTTTGAGAGAATGAGTCATTTCACCATAATTTTTATTTTTTGCACACAAAAAGAGAGACACACACAGAGTTAACCAGACTGATAGGGTCAAACTTTTATGGAGTTTACGGTAGATTTGCAGAGTCATGCTGCACAGAGTTTACTGACTTTAAAAGGGTCAGATGGTCATAAAGACATAGCCTTTTAAAGTGGGCAACTTTCAGCCTTTATTTATGCCATACACTGTGGGCCAAACAATCTTTCTTTTCATATTTTTCATTGCACTTTATTCTCACTGAGGATTCCAAAAATATGATCATAAAATAAAGAACTTAACACATCAGAGCTGCAACAATATTGTGATCAACTGTTATTCTGGGGGAGCATAAAGACAAAATCAATTAGGTGTTTTTTTCCAATACTGGAGGTAAAATGAAACTTTTAAAATGATACCAGTGCCTACACAGTGCTTAAACTGATATTCTTTTTTAAAAGCAACATTTAAGAACAAATTTTTATATTGCAAATTATATATTTACAAGTATGCTTGAATATATAAATATGGACGGATACAAAACACTATTAGACACGATATAAATTCACCTAACAAATAAAGCATAACCCAACTTCTCAGGCTTGCCCTCACTCTCTTTCTCACTACTCACACAGTCTGGCAACAAATTGAGGCATCGCTATCTGCATTATGATCCGGTCCATTACCATTTGGTTATGAAGGAACTAGTGCCATACTGACGCCAGGTTTCAGTAGCAAACACTCAATGCGATGACAACCGTATGTGACTGCATTGTACTTGTGGATGAGTAACTAGAACAGTTAAATTATAAAAGTTGATTTCTTGAAGAAATTATAATAAAGTATTAGATAAAATATGATATGTGTTGTATTCAGAACCTTCCTCACTCAATGAAAAACAAAAACGGTTATTTAAAACAAACAAAAGAGCAATGATAAATCATGAAATAGGGTTGGGCAATTTGATGGTAGAAATACCAGTAAAAACTTTGCAATACCGCTTTTTAACGCGGAAGCTTTTTTGAACAGGCTATGTAAATCTGCGCAGGAATCGCACTTGATCTTGTGAATCCAGCTGGCTTGCAAGGTAAAATGATTTTGGCAGACACTGAGGAAGGGTGGGACATTTTAAATACGGGAACCTGTAAGACTTGAAATTATTGTTCTCAGGAACCTTAAAGTTTCTGTTTTGAGAGTGTTTTAGTTCTACTATTTTGAGTCTTTCGTTTTCACGTAAAGCAGTTGTTTTGTTGTTTGTATTGAAGTTCCAAATGAATGAAGAAAATAATCAAATATGAATTACGATTTGGTTCCTTTAAACCTTAATTGAGCTTACGGGAGAATTTCTATATCCTGTTATAAACCATTACCACGATACATAATTGCATACATCATGATAGAAGATTTTGGCCATATCACCACCCCTGTCCAGATAGTAATCAGCATATAGATGGAGAATTAAACTAAAAGACATTCAAAGAAACAACCTGTCTGTAAATATTTTTCTGTCTCTCTCCCTGATTAATGTGCTCATGTCCTCCGTTGTTTATGTATTAACAACTTAAAAAAAACACATAACTGACGAGAAGGACTTGCAAAACACTTATGGTAAACTCAGTCTATGTAGCCTATTTCAATATCAGGTTTCAACACAAAGCAGTCTCTGAACAGGATTTAACTAATCCATTTCAAAAGACAGCCATTATCAGGCCTGATTCAACTTGTTTGGTTTTCCAGTGACATTTGGAGACTTTGACTGGATAATAATTGCACTTTGAAAAAGGGCAGTGGGAAAGAGCACTACGAGGAACAATACAAGCCCTCAGAACTAAAAACGCAAATGACAGCTTCACAAGCGGCGCCTGTGTCCCACAGAGACGGCGTACACAACGATGTGTCATAACAACTATTAGAACAAAGACCACCTTCCTGTTTTGGATTGTGGCTTTCTCACCATCTGAACCCCCCAAGAAGAAGATACCATCTCCAATATTGGAGTGTAGACTCTCTGTCTCCAAGCAACAAGGTGTGTAATACCAGGTGAGCCCCCCGCAATCCCTCCCCATGTCAAAACCACAACAATTAAAATGTTCATATACTAAAAAAAGGAGCCACGATTACAATAAGCCAGTTTGTTGCAGCGATGATGGTTTCCCTTTGCGCCCGAGGCGATGCTAATATGAAAAGAATGGCAGCATAAACAGTAAAGTAACCACCGTCACTATAAGACATGTTTCTATTTTCTCTCCAAAATGTACGCTAAAAGCCCACATGACTCATAGCTCAGCAGGCCGGAGCCAAAAATTCCTTTACCTACTACAATTAGAGTAAAAACACCCCCCCGCTAAAATGTTTACTTATTTCTGACCTCCATTTACAAAGAGCCTTGTGCTGCTCTGCTTGTCTCACTTGTTGTGGGAGAGGAGAAAAGTTCATCCCTAACAGAGGGGCCTTTCACCGAGCATTGTGTGGAGCGGAGTAGTCTTTAAACAGCACGCCTCATGTTCAGCCCTCTCAGCGTGGGTTTGACATGTCTGAACATGAGCGAAGACACCCTTCTGATTCAGTTTCAGGTCACAGCTCCCTGAAGCCATATCAGATAAGGCTGCTGCCTAATTTTCTTGGATTTCCTGTCATTTTGTTAAGACCTATTATTTCCACAAGCAGTCTCTGTACTTTCTGGATGACTTTTATTTATTTTATGTTTTTTTTCACTGTAATTAGAGGGCTGATAAAAGTTAACCATTTGACACCTGAGTGACAATATCTTGATTTTCTTACAAAAACATGGGAAAGCAATGAGCAACTTAAGAAATGCCCCCCAAAATTGGCAAGATATTTGTAAAAAGAAAAAAAAAGTTTAAAATTAACTGAAAATAAGCAAAAAGACAAAAGAAAAACAAACGAGAAAATTATCTGTAAAAAATGAGTAAAAATGTGCTATATATGTACAGTCTATATATGTATATACATATATATATATAGACATTTGTACATATACATACATACACACACATACGTATAATCTGTTAAACAATATTAAATATAACTTTTTTCTTTTCAATTTCTTTTTTTAAAGGAAATTCTCTTGTCATCTTTTACCTATTTCTTGCGATTTGCAGGACATTTCTTGCCAAGTTGCTCATTGACTTTTCCCCCCATGTTTTCTGAATTAATCAAACCAATATGTTCAGGTTTCAAAGGCTTAAATGCTTGTGAAAGTCGTCTGAATGCAGCCCAAGAGCAAGAGCAGCAACTAGCAATTAGACAAACACGCTGAAAGGTTCCAGTCTTTAGCACTTACTGCAACATTAACAAAGAATCAGTGAATAAACAGAAACAACAGAGAGCACAATTTAAAAAATAAACACAGAAAAACCCGCCAGATGCACAGATGTTTTTCTCACATTTACCCATTCCACATAATCAAACTTTCACACAGGGACACATTCAAATAAAAGCCAATCCATAGATAACGGTGCAGGGAAATTAAGTGTCATCAAAGGCCAACACTGAAATGGAGTTGTTGGCGGCCGACAAGCGCTGCATTTTGGAACAGCACAGTACCTTCTCATTGACCATAACAACATCACTTATGCTTTCAAGGACATAAAAACACTGACAGGAAGAAAAGAAGAGAAAATGAGCTCTAACTAACAAAATTGGACAGGACCCAACACCTGTGAATTAAAAAACCTTTAAAGGGCTCATATTATGCTCATTTTCATGTTCATACGTGTATTTTGGGTTTCTACTAGAACATGTTTACATGCTTTAATGTTCAAAAAACACTTTTTTTCTCACACTTTCTGTCTGAATATATCTGTATTCTCCCTCTGAAACACTCTTTAGGCCTCTTCAGACCCTCTTCCCAGAAAAGCCCTGAATGCTCTGATTGCTCAGGGGCTACTGTTATTCCAAATCTACGCTCTCGACATCCATTCATCATTGCAGCCATGCGACAATGGGGGGAGAGGGTACAGTGTCAGCAAACTACTACTATAAATTTGGCTGTTTTTGCAGGTCCGTGAACGCAGAAGAACACAGAACTTCATCATAAGTTATTTTCTTCCTTTAGCAGCAGTTTCAGTCGGGGCAAGGATGACTGAATGCAGTGTGAATGAATGCAAACTTTTTGACCCAGCACAATGATGTTTCACTTAACTTTCACTAATCTATTTTTGGCAACAGATGTTTTAATTATGGCACAAATAAATGAATGTGTGGGAAGCCCTGGTCAGTAAAGGCAGTGTAGCGACACTCTGTCTTTCTAAAGGTTTCACTGGAATTACATCGCTAGACAACAGCTCGTGTCTCTGTTTACTTCCTGTCAGCTTTTGTTATTCACATGCACTGCAAATAATAACAGTAAGGAATCAATAGACTGAATCACTGTGATACCGCACTAATAACATTTACTTCGGGGTAGAAAACTGGTGACCATTTTGAATGGTAGAGATATGTGAAACTGGCAAACTTGATTATCTCTGTTGTCATTTTCAGCTGTAACTCTAAGGTTTTAAGATATATAAACACGGTGGTTTGACCTGACGTTTATGCTGAGGTTATTTTATGTGCTGTGTTGCTTTGCTGGAATCTTTGATCAACCAAATCTACAGACACAGAAGCTTAACAATGTACAGCTGTGGATGGGAACCACAGCAAAGCATATTTCAGCCACCTACAAACAAATCCATAGCAGTTTTAAGCATACCCTTATTTTAATATTTTCACCGCTTTAATTTACACAATACCTTAGAAAGGCAGCAGTAGACCAGCAACTCCAGTACTCTATTCTAAAGAGCGGTCTGACAATACGGTAAAGGTACAAAATTATTTTAAATATATTGTAGACTTAAACTGATAGACGTTTTTTTTTTAAGGTAGGGTTTTTAACACTGTAAGAATGAATTAATTAATACAGCATTTGCTCAGCACCATTTGATTTTACTTATGTAACTCTGGGGCTTTCTGCTGAGAGGTTACTGTAAATAAACATTGTGATTTGGTCTTGATAGTATATTAGTGAAATCGTGACTTTATAGAAATCCTGGCGGCTCCTTTAAAGGCACAGTTTCTGAGTACGGACTGTGTGAAAATCCTTGTGGATTGAGTGTTTTGATACTTTTTCAATATCTATACAGAACCTGTAGCTGCTTTATAGTTAACATACACGGAAACCTGACTTTTTACAATACGGGACCTTGAAGGGAATCATTTGACACATTTCCTCTCACAAACACACCCTTTACAAACTGTAACAGAGAAAATGCCCAACTTCTTCCACCCTCAGAGCAGATACAGTACAACCAGTTTGGTCCCATGCAAAAAAAAGCCCTAATTGAATCCATGTGCTCTGTATTACGTCATTCAGTAAAAATGAGCATCCCTACATTACCATGTCCCAGAATGCCTATGGAAACAGAAAGCCCCTGCGTTTGTGATGCTTGGAGAGGACACCAGTGTCTTTGTCTCTGCCAGGGGGAAACTGCATTGCCAGCTTGTTTGTTAGGTTTTTCACTTCACTGCTCATGTCTACTCAGATAAAAATGACCATTCAGTCTGAGGGTAGCGAAGCACAATTACCCCCCCTCACTTATTCCATTTCATGAGAAAAGAAAATGCAATGCGAGCAAAAAATCATGTGCATACGGTTGTCTGAGTGTGTGTGTGTGTGCATGTGCATACATGCGGGCATTTCTACGTGCAGTGAATCTGAAGTGGTTTTTGGAATGAGAGAGGACAACCTTGAGGTCGAAACTTCCACTCTGAATGACTTTCCAGCCTTGCTTTCCCACCATCATAAATTACAGAGTGGGAATTTAGCTAGCAATTAGTATTTCTGCTTCCTTTCGTTGCCAACCTCATGACCAAACATTCCTCGTCTGACTACTTTTATCATTACAAAGTGCTCCTGAATCATCTTCCTATTGATGTGCAGTCCGAGCTCTTATCTCTCCTCTTCTGGGCACCCAAACACAAACCTCTTTATTCCATCAAAGGCCATAAGTGACAAACACAATCAGCAAGAGAACGAGGTAAAAATCGTTGTGCCATGTCAGTGTAATGCGGTCTGGATGGCCTGCCCTATTTAAAGCTCTCAGAGCCTTGTGTTGACTGCAGACAATAAATTGGACATCCTGCTTCAAACAGGATCGTCATTTAACATGAGACTTGCAAATTGACTTTTGAGACATCTTGACTGACTCGATTTGTAAATTTAAGAGATGAATGTGTCAGATTCATCTTTCTTGCTACCAAAAGCAGTGAACAAAATGAAGAAAGCAATCGACGTGAGCTGAAAGTGGACAAAGTGCACACTATGATTTTACTTACAAAATCAAAATCTAGGAAACTGATTAAAAAACGGAAGTAAATATAACTATTAATCTTAATTGATGTTTACTTTATGTCTATATATAAGTTTAACGAAACAGAACTAGCAGATCTCCTAACCTCATAATTGGCTAAATCTTCTGTGTCATGATCAAGTTAAGTCAAACTAACTTGGTTTACTGAAGCTGCTTATACTTAGAAAAGAACAAGGTAACTCCAATTGTCATATTTAAGTTGCAACAACTTTACAAAATTAGGTAAAATCAACAATTAGATATAAAGTAAATATATATGAAGATTTGTAGTTATATTTACTTTTTATATTATATATTACTAAAATCAACTTGTCAGATTTTACAGTGTACAAACAGACCCGAACGAAAACTTCAAACACCAGTTTGTAAACTGTTTCTAGAACAGAAGGACGCTGCTCACCTACTGAACCACAATCTCGATGAACAAAATGTACCCTAGCTGAGATTTGCAGTGGCAGATGCTCAAATATGAGATATATTCAGTTATTAACAGCTTCCCCTCCTCTCATGCCCAGACTGTATCACACAGTGATTTTTTCAATATTTCACTGTCTCCCCGTTTCTCCTGCAGCAGGTGAGAGGGCATTATCACAGTGTTACTGTTTGTCTCCATTTCCATGAAAGTGTCTGTTTGCCTTGAACATAATTACCTGCTGTGCGTCTGGCTCACCCGCCCCTGCTGGTATGAATGAAATAAGCAAATGCATATTTTAAAGGACCCGTGTGTAAGATTTAGGGGAATATATTAGCAGAGATGGAGTATAAAACAATAGGCATGTTTTCTTTGAAAATAAAAACAGTTTTCTTCCCCTTACCTTAGAATAAACCTTTAATATCTAGGAAGCGGATCCTAGTTTACTGAGATCAACATGTTGCCCTGATATGTTTCTACAGTAGCCAAGAACAGTCAAACCAAACATTGGCACCAGATGCGGCCTTTTGCATGCAGCCACCATAGTAAGAAGCCTAGCTGCACCAGAGTTGCACAGTTTCTAACTTGAAAGTGTTTTATTCAGTGTTTCTGGATGTTAATATCACTGGATCCGTTTGTTTTGGAGAGGAAGCAACTTTTGTGGATAATTCGGCTTCTGGTAAAAACTCCTGAACACCCAGATCTTTAGTTCTCAGAGAAAAAAGGTGACTTCACATATTGGCATGGGTTGGACAAGCTGCCCAGAGGCCAAAGTACATAAGAAATACATGGATTTTTGAAAGTTAAACTGCTTCATACCGTTTTTGATCAGTTTAAATTACCGGATCTGTTTATAGCTGTTTTAGTCACCTGATTTGGAGAGGAAAAGACCTCTGTGGATAAATCAGCTGGTTGCAATCTGCAATTCACTGCTAGACGCCATTAAATCCCCCTAAATTTTTATGAACGTCACCTTTAACCCTCTGGATCATCAGTTTTCTTATGCTGTGATCAGACACCTTTCACAGGCATTTTAACCTCTAAAACATGAGCAAATTGGTTTGTTTTTCAAAAACATGGGAATAAAAACAATAAGCTAAAAATATCTGAGTGATAGAGCAAGAGAAAAAGAGAGAGAGAGAATCACTGGAAAATGATCCAAATAAAGGGAAAAATAAAAACTATTTTCATCATTGTTAAAATCATGTAATTAAAATTGTGTTACACAAAAAAAAATCATATTTATTAATATTAGCATATTTTAACAATCATTAAGATTTTTTAATTTGTTTGTTGTGAATGTTTTTTACTTTTCTTTTTTGGAGCTAATTTTTAAGGTAATTTTCTTTTCGGCCTACCTTTTTTTTAATCAATTCTTTTCCCATTTTTGGGTCCTCTCATAAGTTGCTGATTGCCCTCCATCCATTTTTTTTTAGAAATCAAGCCAATTTGCTCCAGTTTTAAAGGATTAAATCATTTCTGAATGTGCAGATTTTAAAGCAGGCAGACTAACTCAAACTGCAAGGTGATGCGGGAAATTACGTTGGCAGGATTTCACAGGAAGTGAATGAAACATAGCAAGGGAAAAAAGCAAAGGGAATTCCACGCTGAATACATTTCATGTCAGATTGAAGATAAAGGAGAATGGATGACACGGATGGGGGATTTTCTTCAAACTGTCAATACGTAATGGCAAGTCAAGGCGGGTCAGAATAAATACGCATCGGCGAGCACTTTTTTCTACTGGATCTCATTGACACCTCATGCAAAAGGCTTATTGCAGAGTTCAATCTACTGTCCCAGTATTTCAACCTTCCCTACATTCACTGACCACCTACGCCGCACAGCGAGCCACCCCTCCTCCAACCCAAAGACCCCAGAGCGCCCCGATTCCAGCACATGGTTCACCGATCACTCCTGTCTCCACCAGCTCGACAGAGTGGCTCTGTTCATCCACAGGTGGGGGTGGGGACGCATTCTCCACACCTCAAACCGATCATCTCCCTTCCCCCCAAAAACATCACAAGATTTCACCGTCATCATCAGGAAGCACTTGTGTGTGCTCATTTGTGTGTGTTTAGTGTTGTGGGGCCGGGCTTCAGCTTTCTGGATTTAATTTAGGAGCAAACACTTAGGCAGGTAGCAACAGGCGACCAGGTCCGCCCAGGGCATTGCACACCTAACCTAACTCCGCCTGATCGGCACACCTACATTCCTGATGCCTGACTGACTGACTGACTGACTGACTGAGTGGAAGAAATGGACAAATACCGCTTGACACTAGGAAAAGGTATCCTTGGTAACATGTCATGTGAGAATACAAATACACCGGGGGGGGATCAACCAGGCTGACCTCAGGACCTATTATGAGTGTTACGCTGGCATGCGAATGAAATATCTGCTTTGCTGGTTTAAAGGTTAATCTTAATAAGAATAAATACAGGATATGTGCGACCTGACATTAGCAGAAGTCATTTAGTTGTCACAGACGACTAATTAGGTCTCCATGTGAAGGTGTGAAATTGGATCTTGACGCACAAAATGTAGCAAATCACAGCTATTAATTCAGATTGTTGCAAATATTTGCCTCTCTCAGCCTGGACTTCCAGGCAACTGGACAAACACACTCCACTTTCAGAGTTAACCTTTAAACACGGTGCTTAAGTCGTCTTCGTTTCTTCCCATCATTATAGCATGTAAGCCCTCTTAATTTAGCCCGGCTAGGCTGCCAAACGAATCCCCATTACAGCCACTAACTGCTTTAATGCTACTGCTTTAAGCTGCGTCTCTGTGAGGCCACAGACAGCTTTATCACTACTCTCATGTCCTGTGTCTGCTAACACAGAGACAGCAGTAGGGCTGTGTTACACCACAGTTGTACCACTGTAAAACAAGCTATTATAATGTGTTTTTATCAGTCAATGGTGATTTTAATCAGAGTTCCCACACATTTTCATGGACAAAATCTAAAAACCTTTCCATGACTTTCCAAGGACCCATAATAGTTTTTTTTGCAGCTAGCTGGCATACATAAAGGGAAAGAGACAGGATGTGGGGAAAAACTGGAAAAACATACGTGACGGTTAAATAAATGTTGTCACGCATCGATGCACATTAGACCACATTAGACAACTTCATGAAATTAATTTTCCATTTTGTTACGTTACATGGAAGATTATCGGATTGTTTACTATGACAATTTCATTACACAAAACAAAATTCCATGACTTTTCCAAAACTTTCAATGATTTTTAACCATTTGAAACCTGGATTGACGTTGATATTGTTGTTCTGCGTTCAGTCCTTCCACAGGTGTTTTGAGCGCTGAGCAAATTGGTTTGATTGAATTTAGTAGTTTTATAAAACGATATTTAAAAAGCTAGGGGAAAAAACAGTTGCGAAAACTGTATTCATAATATTATATATTTACAGTAATGTGAAGGGATTATTACATTTACAGCAATTTTTAAAGTCATTTCCTTGCTTGGCATTGTTTTTTTACTTTCATTTTTTCTGCTTATGTCCAGGTTATTGCCTCATACTTTTTACTAATTTATTTCAATTTTGTGAGTAATTTCTTCTTATAAGTTGCACTTTGCCTTCTTCCCATTTCTGAAAAAATAAACAACAACAACAAACAATCCAGATTACTGAGGTTACAAACGGTTAAAAATTCATTGACTTTTACCAAACTTTTAATGACCTTTTACTAGTTCCATGACTTTTCCAGGTATTTTATGACCATGGGAGCCCTTTTTAATTCACTGTACTGACCTACTCATTTACCGAACTTAAAAAGATCTAATGTAAGGCAAATTAATTGCTGTGTAAGTGCTTACACACATGAAAAAACACTGGAGAAACAGACTACCCAAAATAGAAATTCCAAAAGGACTCTCTGGAACCAGACATTTTTGAATGCTATCCAAACTCACAATTCCCCATGTGTTTTTCATTTGCCTGTCCTAAAAAAAACTGCACTTCCGTGTAACTTTCTGTGCGGTGAAGGAGGGGCTGCAAATGCAGAGCCGAGCTGAGAAATACATTCAGTAATCTTGCAGGTCTTACCTCGACCTTTGTGGGAGTCAATGCCTGCCAGAGTCGCTATGGTGACTGGCTGTGACTTATTATTCCCGGCCAGGGGATATTGGCCTGTGTCTTTGCTCTGGGACTCCTGGCTTTCACATTTGCCATTGTACGGCTGCTCTTTCCTCCTGAAACGGTTGGCTATGAGCTGCCATATGCTCGGCTCTTCCTGAACTGGTTTGGAAGATAGTTTTGTTGGACAGAGGGGCACCTCCATCACCTTGACCTTCCCCATGCTGTGGTACTGAATGTACTGCATGCCCCCATCCTCACTCTGCTCAGTGGAAGTCGGAAGCGTTCTTCCTGTGAGGTACGAGAAAGGCCGCGGAGGCATTGTTGTATCCTCAGCCGTGCTTGTAGTCCGAGAGCACTCCTTTACCTCCTTTTCAGACCCTAATGTAACTTTGTCCCGGGGCCGAGTCCTCCTGATTCGCAGACTGAGGCTCCGTCTTAAGGAGCTCAGTGTACTTTTTGGAGCATCAGATTTACTACATTTGGGAGAAGATTTTGTATCTTTATCAGTGTCCCTTTCCTTGCCCTTTTCTTGAGATGCTTTCCCAAAAAGCCTCCAACGAAAGCCCCCTTTGAGCAAGCCTCCTCCATCGCTGCCTGTGTGGCTGCAGCTCCTCTGGCTGTCTATCTCATCATCAGAGCCCCTCTTCCTCAGCTCCAGTACTGTCATACTGACAGGCCGGGGCCTCCAGCTCCTCTGGCGCAGTCTGGCGGTCACCTCAGCGGGGACCGAAGGCCGCTGAGGTGCAACAGCATTGAGGCCATCCACAGCCCTCAGCTCAGCCTTTCTGTTCCTGATCTGCTGGTTGTTTTCTAAAATGCTTGCCCTCTTGAGGGGGTTCTGGGTCTGGGGCTCCAACAGGACTGGGCCTGGGCCTGCCAGCATGCACACACTCCTGGGCCTCCGCAGCCGCCTCTCTTGTTCAGGTTGGGAATCTCTTTGCTGCTTGACTGAGTCGCCATACATGCTCAGCGGTCTCCTACCTAGCGGGGCTTCATCCTGACGTGACCTTCGCAACACGGCCCGAGGCAGAGAGCTATGTCCTGCGACTGGGCCATGTTCCCCAAAAAAGAGCCCTTTAGCATGGACGGTGACGGGTCGTAATGTTGCGCTCTGAATGTGTTGCTCCTGGGTGTCTGTCTGAGCGTCTGCCACGTCTCTGTCTCTCTGCAAGGAGTTACCGTAGTTCTTGAAGGGCTGTTTAAAAAACCCGTCAGTCTTCATTTTTCCCTCTACCTCTGCCAACTCCTCCTCATTCTCCTCCACAACTACCTCCTCTCTTTGTCTCCTAGCTCTACCTGTGCGGCTCAGGGAGGGCCACCTGTCAAACTCCTGCCGTGCCCTGCCCAGCCTCGGGCTGCTCTCCATTGGCACGACTCTGATTATCTCTCCTCCTGGCTGGCAGTTCTCCACCTGGGTGTGGGTGACCCGGCCCATTCCCAGCCCTGACACCACCGCATCTCCCTGTGTTTCGTTCAGGATGACTGAGATGTGGTAAACGGTTTTCCCCTGCTGCTGTTGGCCAATAACTGTACTCCTCGGGGTGGCATCCACGGTCCCACTGCTCAGGAATAGCATGGCACTTCACTCAAATTGATTCACACATACATCCTTATTCACAAGTGTGCAGCACAAGGAAATGTTCACATTCTGCCCAGGAGTAGTTGAGATTCAGCTCATAAAGTCCTTCATTTGAAGACTAAATTCCTATGCCAGGCATAATCCTTCACCTTTGACATGGGAAAAAAACTTCAAACAAGTTAGAGCAAAGCCTCGCTGCCACCTGCATCCTCTGGCTCCTTTCCTCACACAGACTCACACAGGCATTTAGACGGTAGCTGCCCGCTCCCCGCACTTTGTTCTACCTGTCTCACACAGGCAGATGAACAAAAGAAAAACTAGTTATCCACTGATTGTTTTGCCTCAAAGTCATATCTGTAATAGCTGCAAAAGTTGTAACTAAAAAAAAAAAAAATCACCTTTCCTCTTTGGCAGTTACGAACTGTGAGCAGTCCTTGTTGTTGGCGGTGCAGACAAACCTCTTAATCTCTGAGCTCTTGCCATGCAGAGCATGAGGGAGTGTGTCTCTGTTTGAACTTTCAGCTGCCTTCCAACCCCCCGGGACACATGGAAAACAAGGAATGGATCCCACAGGCATTAAACACGCCCTCCTGATTTCTGCAGAGCTGCTAGTAGCCCCCAGAGACGTAAACAGACAAAAGTGAACATGAGCTTGAGAGAAGACTGAGCTGATTACACACATGGCTGAAATAAACAAAGATGACCGGCCATGAACACTGGACAATGGACACTTTGTCTTCTGACCAATGGGAAACCACAAAAAGGGAGATGCTTCCCCATGTTTTAACCCCGTTTAAAACTGAGAAAATTGGTCTGAGTTCTTTCAAACACATGGGAAGAAGGCAATGAGCAACTGAATGAGAAATGGCCCAAAAATTTCAAGAAATTTGTAAAAAAAAAAAAAAGTACAAGAAAATCAACTGAAATAAGCAAAAAATAATCAAATACATTTAAAAGAAAAAAGTAAATAACCTTAAGAAAGTGCATAAAATAAAAAAGACTATATTTTTTCTGTAACATAATATAAAAAAAATAAAATATCTATATTTTATAATTCTAAGAATAAAAGCCCATCTAAAAATCATCCCACAGCTATTTTTCAAGTAATTTTCTTGTCATTTTTTACTTTTTTGTTCTTTTCAATATTCTGGACATTCCTTGCCAAGTTGCTCATTGTCTTTTGTCTTTTTAAATTTTAAAAAGAAATCGCACCAATATGTATGGATGGAGCATATTAGATACTATCCAAAAAAGGAAAAATGTCCAGAAAAATAAATCTATCATTTTTATGTTTTTATATATTAAAGTTATGTTACAGAAAAAAAATATTTTATTTTTTCAGTTTTTTGGGGATATTTTTTTAAGATATTATTTAATATTTAAGTTGCTCATTGGCATTTTCCCATGTTTTCAAAAGAAATCAAACCAATTTTCTCAGGTTCTATATGTTCAAATGCTTGTGAAAGGCATCTGAATGCAGCACAACAAAACCAATGTTGATCCCGGTTCTAAAGGGTTAATGGAAGAAGAGAAAATAGAGTTGACCAAGTTCTTTGTTAATTCATCCACATTTTAGTGTCCACAACACCGCGTTAAATTAAAGGGTCGAGCATAGCTGCACTGTAGACATGTAGCACAGTTTGGTCATATCTCTGATAGAGAAAAACTATTAATAAAATGTCTCTCGCTGCAGGCCCAAAAGAACACGAATGCAAACATAACCCGTGGTAGTAACATGAAGCATGCACAAACACACCACGCTTCCAGTAGCTCCCACTACCCAGCAGCCCACACACCGTGGGAGAGCTTAATGGGCCGAACAGCCTTGACATTTTTCTGTTCCATTTCCTCCTTTTCACAGGTGTGCTGCTCTATGATGCTTTAGTGAGATGAAATGGGGGCCCATCAAATATAGGACCAGGACGTATATACAGAGAGCATCATCTGAATAGAGCCAGATTTTACCTGCTCAGCTCTGCAGTGGTTACAGTGCGGTTTGGGCTGGAACACTGCCCCTTTGTGGTCAAAACGAGAAAAATGTTGGTGGGAAACAAAACTGTGGAATTTTGCCCTGAGGTTAAATCTTATCAAATATCATCAGTGTTGGGATAATTTGCCAGAACAATGTTTTCATGACACTAGATCAGAACAACCCTCTCTATGTTTTGATATTACACATGAACCTCTCATTACAAGATTTCCTGTATGACATAATGAACCAAGACACAGGTGCATGATCAGAGTTTTGCATTATGAGGGGTTTTTGGCAGAGAAAACCTACAAGAAAATGGCACTACTCATTCTCAGAGTCTGTCACTGTGGGAAATCCAGTATAACCATGAAGGTGGAAATTGCACTTCAAGTTTTACAGCAGCTTTATGATTCTCACTAGCACTTGATTTAACACTTTGAAACCTGCGAAAAATGTCTCAGTTTCTTTCAGAAACACGGGAAGAAGGCAATGGGCAACAAAAGAAGAAATAACCCCAAAATTAGTAAGAGATTACTAATAAGTGTGAGAAATTTACCTATAATTAGTTAGAAATAAGATAAAATAATTTGTAAAAAGTGCAGGAAAATTACCTGAAATTAGACCAAACCAACAAAAGAAGTAAAAAAAAAAACCCAACTAAACTAAAAAAGAATAAAATAAAATAAAATGAAAGGGAAAAGGGACATTAATTGGAAAAGTGCTTGCAAGATTTTGTAACATAAATTTAAATATGTAAGTATGACCATTAATGATATAGTATTTCCTCTGTTCTTTCCCTCAAAAAATTGTTTCTTTGCTTTTGAAAAAGATTTTTTGTGAATCTATTAATATCTTGCACATTATGGAGCATTTCTTAGCAAATTGGTCTTTGCCTTTTTCCCTATGTTTCCAAAAGAAATCGCACCAATGTGCTCAGAGTTCAAAGGTTTAAATACTTGTGAAAAGTGACGTTGCTCCAGGTTTCAAAGGTTTAAAGACACCCTTAAGTCATCCAACTGCTGAAACGCTGATCATTTCTTCAGGCTGAAGGAAAAACGTGCTCCAAAATTATATTACTTAAGGCCTTTGCCAGTTCACACCATTTCACAGTACACGTGAGGACTGATACTGGAGGTGTTTGTTGATGCATTTTTCCTTTTGTGTTCTTATCAGCAGACTGAGTGGTGCTGGAATGACGACAATTGAAAATATTTGAAGGATTGTTTCAGGAAACCCAGTGCTTTACCTACTACCACGTGCTGCAACCACACACAATCAGGGAAACCTGATGTTTCTTACAAGAGAGTAATACCAGTAAAATGTCAATGTTAGGCTTCATGTCAAGCTGTCAAAGCTCACCGTGCCGGCCTTTACCTGTGTCTAGGAAGCAGGGATTTGGAACGATATGAGGCTCATCGTCAAGCAAACAGTCCTTTTCACTCCAGTGGATCCGGTGGTGTCGAGTTCGTCTGCGACCCCCGAAGCACAGCAACATGGTGTACCTCAAAGGGCCTTCTCTATGACTCACAAAGCATCCATTCAAAACGAAAACATCCAGGTGCCTGTGATATCATGTGTCAGTCCAAATTGTTGGTCATCTTTTCATTTCCCTCTCCTCATGGGTTTTTCTTTTGCCTCTTTAAGCATTTCTGTGAAAAATATCCTTGCAGCTCAATCTCTCAGCTCGAACACGTCGGTCCTCTGTTGCTGTTGTCCAGCATGAATACAAAAATGTCTCTTTTGTCAGCTGAATCATGCTGTGGCCATGATGTGCTCTTCATGCAGACCTGATAATGTGGTTACCAGCAGAAGCTCGCCCCCTTACTGGACAGTCTGAGGAAGTGGCCCAGAGAGGCCGTGTGTGTCACGGTTCACTCGGAGTCGTTTCCTCCTGGTAATTCGTTCTGCAGGTGTTGGCGAACAGGGTCCCACATAAGAAACACTGATAGGATTAAAGGTAATCCGCTATCCTGTTGTCTCTCTGTTGTGGTTCGATCCAGAGGAAACCTGCGCTGCGGTAAATCCAGAGATCTCAAAGTGCTGACCTGCTAACAGAGCTTCTCTTGTGTGCCCCTCTCTCCTCCTCTGTCCCACAGCTCAGTGTTTCTCCCTCTTGTAACCGTATCTTGACGGCAGCTGGGAGGGTTTTTTAGAAAAACTGGATTAGCATGTTTTGAGGTTTTCTGAATTACCCTCCGCCTCCGTATCTGTGTGTACACATCAGGCTGATTGTGAGCAGATGTCACGCTGTGTGTGTTGGCCATTTATCTGTTTATCTGTGTGTGTCACTGTTACAGACATCAGTGCACTGTTGTTGTTTTGCCAACAAGGCTCTGACTGACCTGAATTTGTCCTTTACTTCCCTAAGGCTACATTCAAACTCCTTACTTACACAAAAGGTTTTCTTGGTTATGTTTAACGAATTCTGAGCATTTTTGTTGTCGTTGGGTATTTTTGGACCAAACAGTTCTGGGGACTCCATGAGAGGATGCCCACTGGAGAGCTCCCCCGATAACTGAATACCTTCAGGGGCTTTTTTCTTTTTGCATTTACACTGCCAATACTGAAGGATTGAGGAAGTGACATAACACCTAACTGTAACTAACTAACAGGATGAAATGTTTTCTATTGGACTCTCTCTGTCCACGAGCAACAAAACTCAATGACACGTGCTGTTTTGAGTGTAACTTCTATTGGACGCCCCGTTTGTATTATTTTACTTGTTCATGTTGAAAGCACTGCAGTGGATGAGGAACAGCTGATTCATGAGGCTGAATTTTTAAATTATTTCTTAAAGCAAAACATTCCTACAAGAAAATTCTTGTCATAGTTTGAGGTAACTTTTGAAATTAGACAACCTCGCTCGGATGTCTCCATGCTGCAGTCACCCGCGACTGTAAGCCTGGAGATAGTGAGCGGCTGAATTAGGAGAGGTTTTCACAGGATCATCAATTACCTTCAGGGCTTAAGCAATTTCAGGGGTTGTGATACCTTCTGAATACCTATTAGCAGGAAGCAGAGGGTAGATACTTCTGAACAGCAGACGTGACAGACAGGCAGCACTGGCGTGTTTATATAAGGACGCAGACATTATGTCCGACAAACGCTGGTGTTGTCTAGCATATTGCATGATGCATCCAAGCCACGAGTAAAGCTTACTAACCCGCCGCCAGTATCAGAACATGAGTCAGTGTGAGGAAGACAGCCGTGCACATATGTACACTCGTCTGAGGAGACAGTTTGCTTTGCTCTGGCAAACAGGGTAACAGGAACAGTCGATGAAGGTGACGACCCGACTGAAGATAATCAGCATGAGGCTCATAGGTGGATGTAGTCGAAACCTGCCTCATTTTTTTGTCAATAAGGTGTTGCTGACCTCACTCGCACATACACAACAGCAGCAAGGCTCACACCTGACGAGCATCCAGCATTCTCTGGCATCGCTCAGAAAAACAACAAAAACTCTGGTGTTCTCTACTTTCTGAAAGCACAAACATACACGTGTCAGCTGCATAATTCAGAGGTGTTGGCTGAGAGCTTTGCATGACAAATCACTGCCAAAGCTTGCGACTCTGACTCACAAGGTTTTATGAGACTAAATATGTTTATGACTTTTCTTTTTTCAGGTATTGATGTCACGCTTTCAAATATAACTGCATGTGAACACAAGAGCTTATTGCACAGGGAACAGAGGAAGTGATTCAGTAAAAGTCCTTGATTGAAGGGACCTCTAACCTCCATGGACAGAGTCAGAAAGTGACTGGCGTCATCACAGACCAGAGACATGAGCTCTGAATTGCTAATGGACAGCGTACAACGTTCTGCTGGAGGCTTCAATCATACCAAATGACTCCTGACACCATCGCTTGGATTTTCAATTTCAGCTGGTTGCTAGTAGTAGTAGTGCTCCTTTTTGGCAAAAATGTTGAGACTTCAAACCAAGGGAAAAGGGAATAAAACTTCTCACAGAACATTTCTAGAAAACTATGTGGACATGTATTTGGGCTTCACTGCTTAAAATCTAAATCATGTTAATATAACATCTAGGGGTTAACAGAGTTTTTTCAAGACCAGTACTGATTATTAGCAGTTCATGAGGCAGACAACTGATACTTGAAACTGATACGCATTTACAACTAAACTGAAAATATTTTTCAATATTTCGAATTTGGAATATAAAAAAATTCAACACAAAATGATGTTTAAATGCCTTTAGCAAATGTTTAATCAAAACTGAAACATTCATCAGCAAGTTCCCAGCAACTTTTTTTTTTAAGTCAAGTGAAAATTAAAAAAAAAAAAAAAGCATAAATAATGAGAGCGCCCTAAGGTTTTACAAAGTAAAGGTTCCTCTCATGCTGACACTTTCTTGCACTTGTTAATAAATTAATTCTACATGTTTGACTGCACAGACTTAGCCTTCTTTCATTCCTTCCTGTTTTTTTTTTTTTTTTTTTTTGGTCTAATAGCATATGAATTATTTTAATGTCGTAATAAGTCCTTATCTCCATAATTATTCATTTAATTTCAGATACAGTTATACAGCAATGTTAAGCTACGTGGTTACTTGTAACCAGATAAAAAACTGTTATGAACTTTTATCAGATTAGGAACTTATAACGCAGAAAGATCTTGAAATCTTGAATCCAGAAGTATGTTTTCAGTCATGTTGTTGCTGAAAGGATTCAGTTAAACTAAATGAACTGATAACTCAATTGGCCATTGTCAGAAAAACAATCATTAAGGTAGCAAAAGTGATAAATATTTTCTGTGTCCAGTTTCTCAGTTATGACAATTTTCTGCTTTCTTTAGTCTTCTGAGATAATAAAGTGGATACATTTAAGTTCAAGACTGTTACTGCTGATAAAAAACAAGCAATGATGACTTTACCTGATGGGCATTAAATGACTAATGGAAATAACAGATAACTGCAGCGCTTCAGTCATGTCATGTGTAAATTCTTTTGCATACTGTAAGGGGATTAGTAAATCACTTCTAATAATAGTGCAGGTGTTCTTGTGGATTTCTTAGGCGTGCAGCGATCAAGTTTCATACCAACAAGGACTGAACATGCCACAGTGGTAACCCTATTAGGGAAAAAATAGCTAAAATTAAAGATCTGTCACTGCATCTTTAAGAAAAAGAATGGGGAATAAATTATCACAGTTAATTATAGGTGTGGGCAGTCAAGAGGGAGCACCGATGTTTTCCTGGGTGTGACTATTCAGCTCTCTGTGGCACAATTAACATTTGATGTGAATCCCCCCAAAATTATAAACAGGTCTGTGAAACAGCAAATTCCCTTGACAGATGTGAATTATAATTTGATAAAGAAACACACACTGTAATGCTTGTTATGGCTTAAAAACTGAAATGAGGTGTTTCTCCTTTAAATTAATGTACAACAGTATTTATTCCTGAATGCAACAGTGAGAATCGCTTGGATGTAATGCAAACAAACTGCAGTTTTGGTGCGACAGAAGCCAATCTGTTCCTCTGTACATGCAGGAACACATGTACTGTGCACGTAAAAACACACAGTGAGAATAAGTAGACACGTGCTTTTGATTCCCCTACGCCTAGGTGATTAAGCAGCTCCAGTGATTACAAAATGACCTCACAGTTTTCAAAAAGACATCAATTTACCAGACCCCTTCCACCCTCCCCTCTCTGCATCCACACTGAATTAATATCTGCAAACGAAATAAGTCAGGAGAATCACACACAAAGACAGAAGGCCGACAGACAGCACAGAAAGTTTATGATAATTATGCTTGCAGTAGTGGCATTGAGCGTGGGCGTAGAGCTTTTTAAAATTCAGCTGCACTAGCGACGAGCATACGTCACCATTGCTCCACTGCAGAGAAAATGATAGGTTCGAGGACGTCTGTGGGAGGTTGTGAAAAAATTCCAGACGCTTCTGTCTCTAAAATTCAGGTTTTGAGAGAGAGCTTGTGCGTTCTGTATCGTGTGTGTGAGAGAACGTCGGAGAATGTATGAGATTGAATGGGAGAGAGACGGTGAAAGAGTGTGTACTCGTTGCATAACCTAAGCTATACGAGCAGCATGAAGGCCCCTTATTAAAATGTTTGACATCCAGGATGCTCACCGCTCATTTTCCCTTTTCCTCTGACAGAAAAATGAAACATAAAGTGCTGGGGAACAGTTTGCAGCGTGAGTTTGTACCTGCAGATGTACTGAACATGCATGGGTGGATGAATAGGCGGTAGTCTTGACTTTTTGACTGTTGCTTCTTGCAAACCATCACAACCGCCCTGCAGCCAATATGTTACTATTCGCTTGATGTGTCAGATGAAGAAATTAAAGGTGCAGAAAACTGTGGATGAGGTCTGCAGACTTGGCCAGAGAGGATGGAACAAGTGAACACAGAAAAAAGGTCAACTCAACAACTGGGAATGGGCGGGGGGGAAACACAGAGGCATATAGCGGTTTGTAGAAGATGACAAAATGACCAGTGAGAGCACGTAGGAGGAAGCTGCAGAGAGATGCACAGTTTTTACTGGCAGGTTTGTGTGGGCTGGTGGCTCCCAGTCCTCCTCCTCCTCTACACATTAGTTTGCAAACCCCCGCTTACTTCTGGTGTCATCTTTTGAAACTTGCCTTCAAACTCCCTTTTATGCAAGAGCTTTGATGTGGTTTTGCATTCTGTGATCTTTATGATGTAGGAGTTGTAATATCAGTATTATTTTTGGCATTATTACACAGAGGGACAACCTGATAGACTAACATCACGGAACAGGGATGAGACGTGCTTGATTAAAGTGGATAAATTCACTAAACAGTGACTGCTATATTGTAGAGATGCACTGATTTATTGGCCGAACATCAGTATCAGCTGATATTTGATCTGTTGACTGCATATTGGTTTATCTGTTAAAAAAAAAAAAAAAAAAGACATTCACTGATGGCAGTGGCTGATGTTTTACTGTTT
Organism: Plectropomus leopardus; assembly: GCF_026936395.1. Taxonomy (NCBI): domain Eukaryota; kingdom Metazoa; phylum Chordata; class Actinopteri; order Perciformes; family Serranidae; genus Plectropomus; species Plectropomus leopardus. Next base: position 25,036,461 of record NC_142187.1, on the reverse strand, counting down.
TGTTACATTAACTTTAGGCAGGTTAAAAAGCAGGGTTCAATTAACGTTATGCCATGTTTGGGACAGACAGAGATCTTCCCTGGGACGCCTTCGGGATGAAAGCACATCAACGCCTTTGGGGATGCACCGATTTTTTTCCCCCTGATAATCACAATCAGAAATGCTACATTGTCAACAACAAATCCGTGTCAAAATCAGCAAGAGGAGAGCTAGTTAATGTTCGCTGTTAGCAGCTGGTGGCCAGAAGGTTGAGCTGCATGATGACGCGTTCAAGCTCTATTGTTCTATATTCTCTACTTGTTCAGCATTATTGTCTGGCCTCTATTTTTAGCCTCCAGGGTCTCTTGCCTCTGCTTTGCATTGTTTGTCAAAGCTCTTTGTAAAATCGTTTTTCAAAAATTCTATATAAATGAAGTTATTATTATTAAAGTTATTATTCATGACAACCTTATATCACATGCTTGGCTAACCAAGTGTAAATCTATTATCTACGGCCAAATCAGTTAAAAATCTAACTTTGTAACTGCTAAGTTACAGTTATGTTAGTATTTACTATCTCATTATTTGCATTTTTTCTTTTATTGTTATTATTTTTTTTCATTTAATCTCCCTTTTTGCAAACAGGAATGTGTTTATTGGTAGAAATATTACTCAGAATTATTATCATTATTTTTATTAATTGCTTAATTATTGATACCGTGTGTTGAAAACCAAATAAATAAATTGGTTAAAAAAGGCTGTTTCATGAATTTGTATGATTGAATTGGTGGCCATTTAAAAATTGTGTAATGAAGCACTGAATGACTTTAAAACAGTAGAGCAATTATTTATAAAGATTTTGTTGTGTTTGGTTATTATTGGTTGTTATTTTAAATGTGGTTATCGATACTGTATCAAAATTTCACAATCATTGCATCCCTAGTGGAGTGAGCTCTCTGTTGACATCTCTGTGCAGCGTTTAAAGTCAGAGGTAAGACACAGTGTGTGAGGCCCAATTTCAGCTGAAAGAAATCCTTCACACTGCTGTATCATTTAGACGAAGAGCTCTGAGTACTGAAAGGACTACTGCCAGCTTTGCACACGACACTTTCTTGCTCACCAACATCTATACCCTCCAAGCGATCATGCCAAATTGATCATCTTCTTTCTCCAATTTCCTCCTTGTAACAGCAACATGTAATCTGTCATGCACCATCTGGCCTTCAGTTGCATTCTTGTATCTCACTGCCATCATATTGTAACAATGCTGCAGTTGTTAAAATAAATGGAGCTGCCAATCACAACATTAGTCAGCCTCAAACTGACGTCATCTTGCTACGATACAATAAAGTTCTCTAAACTATTAAGCCAGCTCTTTTTTAGTTCTGGTTTCTTCAATATGCCCTTGCTACTCTTAAATGATTCTCCGGAGATGCCAGTCAGAACATCAACCTTTACAATCAGTCCTTCCTGTGGTTTACATGCAAAACCACAAGTCTGATGGATTTCCTTCGGCTGTATTTCTATAGAAGGAGTAATAAATCTACAGTATGTAATACAATTCTGCTCGATCTTCTTCCTTTTCTTTCCGTGCTGTTCCAAAAAGAGGGCCAAGAATAGCGACACATTTGGGCACAAGCTCCCATGTAATTTCCCACGCCTTTTGTCTCCGTTCCTGTGCCGCCCATGCATGCTGAGACAATAAGCTGGGAGCTTCGTTATGAAGCTGACAACACCATTTTACAAAGAAGTCAGGAGAAAGACCATCATTCCTACTGATGCTACCCCGCTGGCGCTAATAACAGACGAACCTATGGAGCAGCTGCTGACTGATCTAACACAGGAGTCTTTATTTGTTTCTATCAAGCTGATGCAGTTCATGAACCTCAGGTTTACAAAATAAAAACTCTGTGTGAAAAGATAGTGTTCCTCCCTTGATACAGTGCCATTTGCTTCCTGCAAACAGTTATGTAATCAGTTTGCAACAGATAATGGCTCCAGGATAGTGACGCATCATCGATTCGGTATTCAATGTGGGATTAATTGTTGCTATGTTCATTTAACTAGCATATCTGTGACTGATGAAAATCTCAAATCCTCAGCCTGTGAAATAGCTCGGGGAGATTTAGTTCCACAGGTGATTGACAATTAAGCCACGCTCCAACAGTTCAAGTCAAATGACGCTCAGTATGACGGGCACCGTGGTAACTTGGTTACTAGCAATTAGCATGGTGCAAAGGGAGTGATGGGCACAGAAGGGAAGACGCTGAGGTAAACATATAACAGACTGTCTGCAGGTATCAATACTTTAATTCAATGTTTTTAAGACCTTTCAGACAGAATTTGACAAACAGAATTTGAGACTGATTTTTGGACAATTCAACTTTTTCTTATTCAAGCTCAGAGAATCCCCAGTAACGAGTCCTAAAATCCAGAATTGAGTTAGCGTTTCAGCACTCCCAGTTACCTCGTCTTGCAACGACGGGTGTTTTGAATGGGTTTTTGGTTGGAAGCCTGAAACACAAGCTTAAGACACTTAAAATAGGAAATAAAATATGTCAGTAAATACCCTACTTGTGAACTTGAAGGGTGGTTGCTAACAAGAGGCTAAATGAGACTACAGAACATCATCATGCTGTGGCGTCCTGAACACAGCTTTACTGCCTCATTGTGGTGACGATATTAAGTCATGTGACTGTAGTGCAGTTTGTTTATAGCCTGATGTTCACTTTGTTCTTCTAGTGATTGCATTTAGGCTTTAAAAAACCTAAAAGTGGTGTTCATTTCTAAAGATTATCTTACTGAACAGCATGTGTATGTATCATTAATGCTTGTTTGCCACATATTGTTTTTTTTATACTTCATTGCAGGTAAGTATAAAAGTTCCCATGCAGGGGTAGGTTTTTTGTAGGAAAAACATATTGTTAATGGGAACAGCTGCAACTTAAGATGATTTTTATTGTATTATAATCTGCCAATTATTTTGCCAATTAATTGTTGAGTCTATAAAATGTAAAAAAAAAGTGTGCGTCACAATATCCTACAGCCCAAAGTCCCCAAGTGACATCTTCTAATTGCTTTTTTTTGTCCTACCAACAGTCAAAAACCCAAAGATTCCTCATTTACTATCAGAAATGACAAAGAAAAGCAGCAGAGTCTCACATTTAAGAAGCTGTAACCACTAAATGTTTGACATTTTTGCTTGAAATATGACTGAAACAATTTATCGCTGATCAAAATAGCTAACCATTATGTTCCTTTTGATTGACTAATGGATTAATCGACTAATTGTTGCAACTCTATTAACGAGTGAGTTAGGTTAATCTAAATTTTGCCAAAAGGAAGGTGCAAGTATGAAGTAAAAAGACATTAGGGTCAGTGGTAGGTTTAAGATTTGAAACATCAAATGCAGACTTTTACACAAAGGAGTTTAACTAATTTTGACAACAAGAAATTCAAAGATTAATAAATATATAATATAATAATAAAATTAAAATATAATAATAATAATTATGAAATGTTTGTGGCCATTGAAAAATACAAATTGTAATTTTTTAGGAGCTAAACTAAAAAGGTGGAACCTGCGGGCATCCTGTGTTAAGATCTTTGCAAAAAAATCTACTTAATAATAATATCTGAATATCAAAAACACCAAATTGGCAGATATAGATTCCCTCCCGGTGGCTTACACAGACCTGAAATCTCCCCCGAGGCTTTAAAAGTGGGACCTCAGCGTGAAATTGAATAACTTTGAAATCATTTATAGTAAACGTTGTGAACCTCTATCAGAAACGACATGCCATCGGTATTCTGGATGAGAACATGTCCTCAGTCAGACAGCCAGACTCAGAGGCTTAGTTCCACCTCAGTCGCCGTCTACAGTGTCTGAATGACACAGACGTCGAGGCTGGAGAGGCCAGCGCAAAACATCTGTATCCTAATTGGTGAAGTTTTGTGACAGGTCTATTTGTCAAAGTCAGTCTGGAGCAGTTACATTACACGCTCTTCGTGACATTTTTAGGTGCCCTTAACATAATGACACATCATCCTGTCGCTGCCAGGTACATCGGAGGAGGAAACATTTCGTTATATGCCGTGTTTCAGTCCAGTAAGATGTGGGCACGAGCAGCAGGTCGAGGTGAACCAGAAAACCTGAATATGATTAAACTGGACGTGGAGACACTGAGTGATGGTGCCCGACTAGTATTTCCTGCAATTTGGCTTTTGAGAAATGAGGGCTGTCTGACGGCTTTTGCTATAATGTCAAGCAAGTCTGAAAGTGGCAGCACTGAGATGGTATATTTAAAAAAACACAACAGTTTAACAAACTCACAAACAAAACAGTAAAATAGAAACACAAACTCGTCATTTCTCCTTTTTGTCATCTTTGAATGTGAGGATATCAAAACTGCTGATCAGCAGATCAGATTCTCCTCAGGGCACCACGCTGTGCTGAATACACAGTTTCTACAACTCCATCTGATATTCTACCGCAGACTCTTTGTCATTTTTCGACACTGACAGCTGAAAGATATAAAAACACTACGCTGAACTGTTGGCCATCAAACAGAGTAGACAAAAACTGCATGAACCAATTTTTGTTGGTTTGAGGAAACATGAGGGGCCAAAACCCCACGTGAGATATCATGTGAAGAGATAAGTGCTGTGTATTCAACCTGAGGGGGGAAATTGGAAAACAATCTAATGTACTTGGAATTCATATCAACTGATATCCATCTAAACACCTACTTTTTCTTGAGAATCACCACAAGAGATCAACTCGGTTTGCTCAGACTCACATCCAGCCTCCAGATCGAACTCTTCCAAATGCTGACGTGCTGTCTTTATTAGACATGGGGGAGTTCTCCTGCTGGGAAGTGTCAGAATCTAGTCAATTTAATGGAGGCACATATCTGCTGTACCAAAGAAATTCATTTAATAACTTCTGCAGCTCTGTGGCGAGTGTCCAAGCAGGCAGCTGCCGTACAAGTACAGTTAAGACTTTTAAAGGTAAACTTCTGTATTTTTTTTCCTGGACCCTACTTTCCCAAGAGATAGTAATTTTTGAAATTGGTCCAAAATTGAGAGATACTGTAGCAGCTGCAGTGGCGAAACAGGCTACAATGTTATCCATATGAGCCTTTGTGCACTGTCAATAAATGCCCCCTAAAACTGCTTCTTTTTTGCCACTGACAGGTTTAGGTTGTTATTGTATGTGTCAAACAACATTATGGAAAGGGTGCTACAAAGGAAATGTGTTTTTTTTTTCGTACAGTACCTTTCACTTGATCTAGTTTGTTTGTTAGTGTATGTAACCAAGTCTCAAACAAGTTTCATGTTCTGAAATCTCAAACTTTGTCAAAATCAGCTTAATATTTTGCGAATGTATTAAAAATCTTTAAGATGACACTAAAGCTGCGTTTCCTCTGAGCTGGTTGGTTCACTTCAGTTCTGTAAACATTTTTTTGCATTTCGATTGTGAAAAGTTGTGAATGATAACAATGAAATCATTTCTTATCATCCCCATTTTTCGTCAGCCTTTCGCTTTGGGTACCCAGCACACAGACCCGGTACTAAAAGGTGGAGCTAGAAACTCTGCAGTCCGCTCATTGCTCAGTAGAGAATAAACACTCTGAGATGTGGCTGGTTTAACCACTGTTCATAATGTGTCAAGTTTTACATACATTAGTAAACTATAACTATAAATAAAAGGATGTTTTGCAGGCTCTAGCAGCAGCTGTAGACTGATAAAAAATAATTTAATTCACTGGGCTGACTGCCGGCAACTTTTATGGAGGAACTTTTTCTTGTAATGTTACTCAGTGCATGAGATGTGAATCCATCAACACACCTTAAATTTCAATATGACAACTTTGACCACTCCGTCTGAATTAATTGTTTCTCTTGGATGGTTTACACTTTTAACAACAAGTGGATCTTCAAGCATTTAAAAAATCATAATTGCGATCAGATTATGTGAACTGCATGTATTCTAATCCTCATTTTGTGAAAAAAACAAAAAACAAAAAACAACTTGGCAGAGCGTCGTTTGGGAACTCTCTGGCAGCATTAAACCCTTGCTCTTGTTTGACAGAGAGTCAATGCACAAACCTGCTATTTTGAAATATATCATCGAGAGAGACTCAGTCCAGCGTGGTCTTTCATGTTCCGAAAATTTAGGCATGCCAGCCACAGGTGGCAGACTTCACTCTTTATCACCAGTAAACAATAAAATACAGCAAAAGCTGCTGTACGGAGCACTGAGTGACATGAACTCTGCCCAAATGTTAGAGTTCTGCCTGCAGTGAAATTGTTAAACAGATCTAGGGTCCAGGTACCTCTTCTCCTTGAACAAGACCGGTCACAATTACAAGTAGACCAAGAAATGATAAGGAAAAACATTACATTATTCTGTAGTGTTGTCAGACCTGTCTAATAGCAATCTGAGCCCATCAGTGACAAAAACACTCTTAATGGACATAAACTGACCGTGCTCAATAAATTGTAGTGACTGTACTGCAGCCTGTTTCTCTGCTGCAGCTGCTGCTGTCTCTTTCTGTGATGGATCAATTTCCAAAATTGTTGTTTCAATAAGTCACTTAGACATAAAAAATAGGGTTGAGGATAAAGTTTTCCTGTTAGCAAACATCAATGAGAATGATTCAATCATCATCTCAGCACTTTATGCGATAAACTGTCATATTTCTGTGTATTACAGAGGCAGAGCATCGCTGTGTAGACTTAGGCTGCACTAATTTCAGTAATTGAGCAATAGGAACATTCCCACCTGAAACAAATCATTGGCAACAAAGAAAAGTACATCTAAATTGCAATAAATGGGCATTTAGTGAGCATGAGCGAAATATGCTGCACTTCAGATGCTGATGTGCCCCGGTTTATATATTTCATTTACCAGAGGCCTCTTGAATGTACTTAATAGCAAATATCTTCTATGCAGAGCATGTACAGTGTACATTATTATTCAGCATTACTGCCTCATTGAGATCTGAAGTGTCATAACCTCCTACACCTCCAATCCATGCTAACTTTTCAGCAATTGATTTTTTCCCCCTGCCACCGAGGGTGATTGTGTTTGAATATGATACACTAAGACACACACAGTCTCCACAGCCATCCCATATCTTCCCCTGAGTAATACAGAGGGAAATAAGCAGCCTAATGAGCTGAGCACTTTGGTTTGGGCCACAGCAAAACAGCAGAAATGACACAAGAACGTGATCTCCTCCAGGTTCTCCTCCTCCTCCTCCTCTCTGCTTCTGTGTCTCTTCATCTTTAACTCGATCCTATCCGCCCACAACCCTCCATCCCCCCCATGCTTTGCTGAACACTGCATCAGCAGCATCCCCAGGAGAAGGGAGACCTGTTCTTTAACTAGACCCTGACGAATAACTGCCACTTCAAAAACCGCCCAGATGTACTGGCTTTATCTGCTCCCACACTTTCTGGGAGGATGCGATTCTATAATGTGATTCTCTGTTACGTAACCCTGCGTGATAAATAACTGCAGACACTCCAAGATTAATGAGATTCAGGGGAAGCCCCCCCACACCGCCTGATCTACAATAGGAGAAGATGAGGGTTCTGCTATTTTTACTCAGGCATCTCCATAGGTACTCTGGTTTTCTGAGGTCACATGGCTGCCCGCCCCTCGCAGAAGCACACTGCTGCAGTGCACTATTTCTGGGCTCCAGGAAGAGACAGGTGTGAGCGCTTGTGGGGGGAGAAACCTGCTGAAAGGTGCTACAGCGCTCCACTGCTTCAGGGCTGATGGTGGAAAGATGCCGCATGGTGCAAAAAATAACCCCCTCCCCCTGTGTTACCTCCAGTGTGACGAAGGCAGTACAGACAGTTGAGAGTCAAGGTCAGTGTTTGGGTTTCAAAAGGTAAAAGCTTGTGTAGCTCGGTGTTATTTTTGACCAATGGGTTCTTTGTCTGGGTTGAGTCTGAACTGTCTGCATGGCCGCTGCTGCTGCATGCCAATGAGATCAGCGCAGCGGCAGTGTCAGTTATGCGCCTCATCACAGTGACAGCTGCAGGATGGCCGGCATTATGTCGACATCAGTCTCCCTTTCTCATAACCCAAGCCTCGTTTATCTGGTGAAACGCAGGACTGATTTATTCAGATTCATTCAGAGGGCTGATAGAGAACTTTATGAATGACAATACAAAGGTCCAGATTTAAAGCATGATTCTTCTTGTGTAAAGACTTAGATGCATCAGTGAAATAATCTTACATATTGAAATAGGTAAATCTTTATGCAAGAAAAGGTCAGTACTAATGAACAGATTATGTGACCAAATATTATGATTTAAGAAATACTTCACAACTGGAGAGATGGTCTTTTCATTAAAATGCATTTGAAATTGGTGCTGAATGAGAAAACAGAGGAAAATGGCTGTGGCATTTAGTTTTGCTGAAGAAGTACAAAAATAACTACCAGAATGCACTGCGCTGCGCCGGACCAATAAACGCTCCCGCTGGTGGATGATATAATGCCTGCTAGGCCGTTTTTTCCACAGGACACAATAAGATAGCCAGGTGGTAACAAGTACACAGTACACTTCATTTTTACGGCGAAATAGGCTATGAAACAAAAGATTTTTGGTATATATTTTATCTGCACTGCTTACTTTTATCAGAGGTCTCAGTTTTTTTGGCCTCCATTTACATAATACAGGTAAATGATAGTATAGCGCCGTTTCCTGTTCAAAATCCTTGTATTACAGCCAAACAGTGCACGAAAATATATTTACATTTATTTTTTTACAATAATAGTAATAATAATACAAAGCTGATTAAAAATGTCCCTTTAAATGCAGCACTTACTTGAAACTAACATTTCGAAATAGGTACTGTAACGTTTTACACAACCAAATACATAGAGGTCAAGATCCAGAAATAGATTACGTGACCAAATAAGGATGATTTAAATGTAAATTGAAGGCAAATCCGTTTTCAAGACACAGTCAAAATGAAGCTCACACAGTTCTGGGACATTTTGGGAAATGACATAACAAGAAACAAACATACTAAAAACTAAATGAGGTCCACTGAAATTATTCTAAGTAGAGGCAAAACAGGTTTTCCCGAGTGCTGTGTAATGAACATGTCCGTGTCCTTTGATGTTATTCCTTTGTGCTGGTACGCAGTCACACACACACACACACACACACACACACACACACACACACACACACACACACCCACACACACACACACACACACACACACACACACACACACACACTATAGAGCAACATAATGTACTGGGTGCCATTAAACAGGATCAAACAGATGATTAATGTCCCTGAAAGCTAATAAAGCCGCTGAAGACTAAACTGATAACAAGCTGAAAAAGCTAGAAAAAGCGAAGCATGATAACATCTTTCTGTTCGATGATTATTGCATTCTGACTGCAGCGCATTTCATTATCAACAAACCATTACTTGCACATCTGTGTGTGTATTCAGGTGACATCACTGCTTTAATCTTGTACTGACGTCAAGTGATTATCTCTCACCTAATGTCTGCTGGAAGCCAGTCGAAGTTAATGTCAAAATGAGCGACGATTTTAAGGATCGCCATGTTAACCTGAGAGAGGTGATCAGATAAATCAAAACTCATTTTATTCTAATGCATAAATTAAAGGAGTGATGATATTGTGGGCACAAAACTGGCGGATATGAGTTCACTCCTTATTGAACATGCCGGAGACAATGAGTCTGGCAGTAATGGAAATGTTCTTTTACAGTCCATCGCAGCTGAAAATAGAAGTTATTCCAGTCAAGGTATATATGCGTTAAGGTATAAAACTCATTATGATGCTAATGGAAACCCAGGAGGACAAGTATGTGAAAGAAGCAACACCATAGAAAATATTTAGGAGAAACAAGTGATTGAGTGTATATAGTGTCAAGCTCGATGGTAATTTCTTTCTCCTCAAACGGCAAATTATCTTCCCGTGTAAACTGTGTAAGGAGGTAAATGCATGTTTGCTTGTGAAATACTTGACAGATAAGCAGCTGCTCTCAGGGATTCAGTCTGATTTGCGCTGGCTTTCACTTTCGCAGACTTTGCTTTGAAAGCACACACTGGAAAAGTCATGACACATGCACATTCGGTAGGAAACAAACACCACGGAGAATGCAGAACTTACAACGAGCCGGCCATACTTGCTGGGATCCTGAGGGGCACTGACCGTGAACAAAAAAAAAGCTTTCTAATGCCTTCTAATGCTTATTCTAATAATAAAAATATGTGGGAGAGGGATTGCCAATTATCCTCCTCACATGTAAATAGCTGCCCGGTCTGCTGTATTCCTGTTGGTGTCTCCATATTTCCTAATGGTCCAGAAATGACTCATGCTGAAATAGATGTAAGGCCTGGAGAGACATGTATCCATCTCTCAAGGTATTCAAAGCTTACTCACTCACGAGTAATGTCAGCGAGCGCCTTGATGCATGTTGACATTATAAAGTCAGAAATTCCTTCATTCTGTGGCTTCTAAACAGAGGAAACCTCACATATTTCAAAGCGGATGTGGCTATAAGAGGTGCAGTTGGGTGTTTATAATTGGTTCCATCTACTGTCAGTTTAACTCTTTTATATCTGGGCCAGTGTCACTTCCTTTCTGTTGCTTTCAAACGCCTTTGCCAAGTATTTAAACATTTGATCCCTGAGCAGTTCTTTTAAAAACATGCGGAAAAGGCAACAAGAAACTTAGACATACATGTTTTTACTAATTTCTTGCTGTTTTTTTGTTCAACAAATTGTGATAAATTAGGAGATTTAGCAAATTGTGAAAATCTAAGGAAAAATAATATATTTAAATATTTTAAAAGGGCAAGAAAGCAAAATACATTTCTAATCATCATAATTACATTTAAAATGATGTAACAGAGTTATTCTAATTTTAAAATTAATTTACCAGGTTATTACTAACTTAGTGTTTTTTTTAACTTATAAACTTACTTACTAATAACTTAACTTACTAATATATATATATATATATATATATATATATATATATATATATATATATATATATATATATAGTTTTGATTCATTTTCAGGTAATTTTCTTGTACTTTTTACTAATTTCTTACTAATTTTGGGCTTATTCTTCTTTTGTTGCTCATTGCCCTCTTCCCAAGTTTTTGAAAAAAAAAATCAAGCAATTTGCTCAGGTTTCAACGGGTTAATTGATTTGTACTCTCTGTTATTGTGCTTTCCCACTTCTCAATGAGCATGTGTCATCCGCAAACAGCGGCTCGGGGGCAAAGTCACACTACAGCCCTTTAAAGCGAAGATGTCTGTGCTGATTATAAACTTGTCTTCCCAGAAAATGTGACAGGAATAACACCACTGCAGAGAAAAACTCTTCAATGTGAGAAAAGGACATCTTCAATTAAATATACAGGTCACTGGGGGAAAGTGTCCCGCTCCACTCAACCGCAACCACAAAATAAATGGGAAACATAGTCAGTCAAGTGATAAAGACAAGGACAATTCTGGCACAGTGGCCGTTTTTTCATATACTCCAAAAAGACTTCCAGATCCACAGATAATAACCAAAACATAATAGCATCTGTGCACATCCCCTGGAGGAGGGACAGCTGCAGGGAGTAAACAAACGGCTAATCTGACTTTAGCCAACAACTGAGCACTGCCTTGACACAATAAACGGAGGAGATTCATCTAAATCCCAACATAAGCTCTGCCCACGTACTGCGTAGAGACGGGCACTACACAACAGACACCCGCTATTTCTGCATCCCCCGGTGCTCATGGGTAATACCATTTGTTGCAGTGACTCTCTTAGTCTCACTCCAATTTGCTGCGGTGTACCTACTTTGTTCCTCTGTCAGCTGAAATGTATAAACAGAGTTTCACATCAGAGGTCAAAACTCTGCTAGTGTGTGTGTGTGTGTGTGTGTGTGTGTGTGTGTGTGTGTGTGTGTGTGTGTGTGTGTGTGTGTGTGTGTGTGTGGTGGCAGAGCGTCACCACAGGGGGTCACTGTTGCTGTATAAAAATGCTCAATAAATTTAGACAGACTATCACAAATATACTTGCAGCTTCTTTTACTGCTTTAAAGGAAATGTGGAAAATCTCAAAGAGGAACAGATAATACAAACATATTTGACATGCATATTTCCAGGGCAACCATTGCTCATATTTTCTAAAATCCTGTTAAACAGAATCTGGAAAACATCTTAAATATCTTTTTATGTGCAGATATTTCAACTTCCAGCATGCAAAAACATGGATCTTCAATGTTAGCCATAGCCATGCAATCTGCCAGCTTGTGCTCGCCGTGGACAATCCTCCACCAGCGTGCACAGAGAGGTTGGAAAACGGATATTACATAAGAAGCTCATCAGTGGGGTAGTGGCCCACGCACTCCGCATCCTCAGTGGAATCTCTCGCTGTTGATCGGCCTCTCACTCAAAGTAAGAACAAAATGGCTGAGGTGACTGGCTGAGGGGGGGAAATGCAGCAGAGAGGCTGCAAATTTATGTGAATAATTAGCCATTAAAGAGATGCTACTCTGCGTAAATGAACTGGGCAGCTATATGATTCAGGAGAAAAAGGCAGCCAGTGTCCTCATACCCTCAACATATTTACACAGAAGATCAATTGCTGCAGAGAGGGAATGCTAATTACACGCTGACTGCATAACAAACATCATTCATGCACTGCATTAATAATTCTACCAGTGAAAATTGCTGTTGTTCCCATCTTTGTGTACCAGTGCCTTTTTGATATAGTTGAGCGTGCCATTTTGCTGCGCAAACTGTAAACAGACAGTGTGGTCAGTGGGGTCTTCACTGTGGTTAGAGTGAGTACTAATGCAAAAACCACACGAGCCTTGACCTTTAATGGGAGGCTGCGTAGTTTTTGTAGGATTTAGAGCTCATTGCACACGTTGGAAAGTGTCAATGAGAGAGAGCGAGAGTGGACTGGACTCTTTTGGAGATCATTTTGTTTGCATGCAAATTCTCCCTCATGCCATGACTGTTAAAGGAATATTTCACCCCCCAAATTTGTATACCAAGTACTTATCCCGTGCTATGGTGAATTTGTGAGGGAAAATTTGTTTAATTAGCATGCCTCCGTTCCGAACGAAAAATCCTAAAAAAAAATCTACCTTATTTGTAGTAAATTGGGGCTGCATTCAACAACAGCAAAACTGTATTAAAACATCTGTTTGCAAACGCTCACAAAACGTGCTGTATAATCCAAGCTTAGTCCCACTGTATGCTCAGCACTTCCCAAACACACGCATCATCGCTAAAATGTTACTTCTTAAGTTCTTTAAAGTAGTGTAAGGTTGAACTGAAAATGCACTCAGTACTCAGCATACGAATGGATGAAAAAGAGTTTGAATTACACAGCAAAAATTATTATTGTGTGAGTTTGTAAACACAATTTTTATATGTTTTTGCCATTGGTACATGTGACTGCCATCAATAATTTTTAACATTACAATCATAAAGAGATTATATCATAAGTAATATAAGCAGGGCTTTTAAGAATATTTTCTTAATTCATTACTTAATCATTTGGTCTATGAAATGTCAGAAAATAGTCAAAAATTCCACAACTTCCTCAAGCCTATGTTACAATGTTATGTCCAAAAGGTTATTTTTCCGTTATTTTATTTTAGTTTATATACAAAAACATTAAATGAGGAAAAATTGACAGATTAATCAATCACAAGATAATGTTAGTTTCAGTAGTACAGGAAGAACTATAGGTCTGGCAAAAAGCAAGATGAAGAGTTAACTTACTCTGGGCCTTAGATATATCAGGACATAAAAAACAGATTTATAAATTACAAAGACACTCACATTAGACAAAGAAAAGTGTCAAATCATAACATTTCATCAGTTGGAAGCAGAAAAATGTTGGAGTTTTATGCTTATATAACAACTTAATAAATCAAGTATCAAGACGCTGATATCTTTTCTGTTGGTATAATAATCCATTCATGTAATGATCTCAGCACGATCTGTTAGGCAGCTGCAACTCTCAGCTCATGACAAACGGGCCTGATGTGACACACGACCTTCTCCACAATACATCCACAAAAGACAGTAATCTAAAAATCAACAGCAGCCAAAGAAAGGACAAATCCTCCTCCACCAGGTGGTCCCTGATTGTGATGTTTTCACAAACCGCTGTCGGCTTCCAGCTGCGGCACGCCACAAAGGCAGGAGTGTGTGTACTCCCAACATGTCATGTTGTTGCCACCCTCCTCATTTCCCAGCAGATGGACGAGGGTCAACACCGCTGTCAGAGCATCAGCATTGAGCCCCCGTGCGGCATGCAATGTGTGCCAATCGCCTGCCTCCGCTCTCACCGGCCCACAAACCCATGTTGACTCCACGCCCACTTGCCCATCCATTGCACAGGCAACCAGTTGCCTAGGCAACCTCAAAGCCCTCGCGCCTGTTTAAGTGTCAAGACGAATTCTGTTTTACATTTTACTTGCACAACGGTTCATTTTTCATTCATCCATTCATTCATGAATCTATTTCCACATCTGCTTGTCTCTTTCCGTGAGCAAACCTCATGCTCAAATTTTTAACTCTACAGTCTCCAAATACAATTGTGATCTGACAAGGAAAATTAGGAAAACAGACATTCAGACACGGTTTTCTATCAATGTCTGTGTCTTACACAGCTAATAAAACTGCCACGGTCTCCTATCTCCACAAAGTAGGCCACGAGCAGGGAAAAAATGGATAGACATCATCTTCAAATAGCTCAGATAGATGAGTATAATTTGAATTCCAATTACTGTGTGCTGTTTCCACCAGAACAATTTATAAGTGTAGAGATGAAGCTGAAATGAAAGTCATGATATAAATCAATTATCAACCCAAAACAATAAGTAAGCATGATATCATCAAATCTCAGTTACATAACAGGAGATTTTAGGATACTGTCCTGTTGTGCAACTTACCTCTTAAGTAACAGTGATGAATAAAAGGAAATTAAGGTGCTAGATTGTGACACTTTTACATGTACATTTGATAAGTGAAGCTACGTGTCCAGAAAGTAACAATGTTGCTAATTAGAAAATAGCTGCAGACACATCAATTTTAAGATGAGCTGCAGCTGCATTATCTTAATTTTGATTTTTAGATGTATTTTATTAAACTATTCACAGACTAGTCCTGGTCACAGTGATTTCTGCACAGTCACCCATCACCCAGCAAGCCATGGCAGCCTGGACTCCACGCCCAGTTTGACTGCTGCGCAGCCATCCGACTAACCAACACCACTTCCTCTCTCTATCAGAAAATATCAGCAGTTAGGAAATTGGGGAAAAATGTCTTTCTGCTGTTTGTGTCTGAGAGAAGAAGAAGAAGAAAAAAAAGACAGAAAGAGAGAGAGAGAATAACAAGTAACACAGTTCAGCCCGGCTGCTGTTGCATTCATCAATGCCAACGTTCTGTCAAGGGGGGCGTGACACACACAGGAAAACTCACTATGCACACACAGCCGCAAACACACACATGCACACACGGCTGGAGGCTGATGCTGTGCTCATCAGTGTCACTGTTGCCGAGCCCCCTCGCTGCACAAATCGCAGCAGGAGTGCAGACGATGGAGGGAAGAGGATGCTTACATAAAGACGAACATGGAAACAAAGGATTTGTGGGATGCAAACATCCCCTGGCATGAAAACACAGACAAAATATACAGAAGAATAAATATTTCCAAATAACTGTCAAACTGAAGATAAGAGTACAAAGTCAGCGTCAATGGAAGACTTTCACTTCCAGTAAAAAAAAAAAAAAGTCTTGCAATCAACCTTTTAATCACAAAATGGTGGTGCGACAAAACTGTAAGCTCAACAATTGAACATCCACAGCCTTAAAAACAAACAAGCACCTTTATCAAAACTGGCTCAGTGTTTCCATGGGTGTTGTATTTCTTAATTCCTCATTTCTAGTCTACATTCAACAGAGCACTGCTGTCATGCTCTGTACAGCCGCCCACGTTCACCCTTGCAGAGTGTGAGAGAAAGGAAAGAGAGGGGGGGGAAGAGAGAGAGAGAGTGGGAGGGAGGTAGAAGAGAAAACCTTGCTTTCACAGTGAGAGACCAACGATACATTATGGGAGGACAAACCATATTGCTCCATGCTGTTTTTCTTACAAACCACTACATGACCAAACAATACATGCACATATTGTACAAATCCAAGGCGGCATGCCAGGCCTTGATTATTATAGCCCTGGTTGCACGGCTGAATAGAGCTGAAAGGAAGCACAATCTAAATCTATACACCAATATGCTGTGTTTATGTTCTTCTCATAATGGGAACATGTTCAAACTTCAGCAATTTCCTGGTAAATGACTATAATTTTTTTTTTAAAAAACTTGTTTTATTTGAGAAGATTCAGGTACTGTTTATCCCTCAGGTTAGAGCAACATTGGATTTTTGGGAAAAAGAACAACTTTGGCTTTTATGTTTTTCTATCACATATGAATCCTCCCTTGAACAAACACTGGATCCTCCTGCTTTTCTGTCTAGACAAGATTCAAATTAAAATCCTGAATACTGCAGCGTAATTATAAATACTGTGTTCCTGAAACGCAGCTTTCGTAATTAAGGAGGAGAAGAAAGAAAACAAAGTGCAGCCATGTTATGTAAGACCAACAATTTTCCATCCAAAAACCTGTAAGATCTTAAAATGGTATCATGGTAAAAAAACAAAACAAGCATTGCACAGGAGAGTAGCTACCGCTGAGGATACTGAGGTCATGTCCTCTGGATATTTTGTGAATTTGAGAGTGTTAGGAACTTAGGGAGGAGTTTCTGCTTACACAATGAGAGTATTTTATAAGTTGATATAAGTTGATAACTACTCCCTTTTTAAAAGAAATGTACTAACTGGAAAACAAAATAAAAGTCACTCACAGCCATCAGGCACCAATGGCCCCAAGGCCAACTGTTATCAAATTGAGCTACCAAGTGTAGAAATCAGAGGCGACTAAACACTGTCATACAGCCAACCACCAGGGTGCAGCATAACCGCTGTATGTGTATTTATAGGCAAACCAATGTCAAAAATTTAGTTATCGAGAAAAAAAATCTGAGAATAAGTATACTTTATCTAGACAACGTAGAAAAAATCTGTTATATATATTCTTTTTTTTACAAAGAGATTAATTCATAAGTAAAAAATGATGCTTAAAGATGGTCTTTGGTCATTTACTGTTGTAGGCGACATGATGGCAGATTCAAAATGCTGTAAAAAAAAAAAAACAGTTTCTTATAAACAATTCTGAAATTTAACACACTATTTACTGTGACATATTTGTATACACTGTGAGTTAAAGTTTCTGTTATCCAAAAATCCGAAATCTGTGTGATGCATTTTTGTAGGACAGTCTGAAGATGCTGTGTGGTGAGTTTGGTGTGACTTAAGCAAAAAATACTGTTGCAGTTTTTGATAAAAACAGAGTGAACAGAGGTTGAAATTTACAAAAGTGTCTTCATAATTAAATTAAGTTGCAAAGCCATAGGCCAGGCAGGTGATTTCTTATGAATTTTTAAAGTTTTGAAATGTAAACAGTCGCTGTAGTGCCACCATCAGGACTATTGACCCACTATTCATATTAAGGAAGTTTAGCCAGTTTATGTCACACTTTTGGTTTACTTTCATGAGTGGAACGTCGGATTTGCTCAGAAGAAGGAAGAGGAAGAGGAAGAACAGAGATTTCATCAATTTTTCTGGAAGTCTGGGAAAAGCCTTCACATCACCATTCAGATTTTTCTTTTTTAAAATTCACCGTTAATTGAACAGAAAAAGTCCTCCACTAAAAATCAAAATAATTTCAGAAAACTTTATGGATCTTATTAGTATCTGGAGCAAGGGCAGGGGGGGCGGCATTGGCGGGACTCATTATCACAGTGTTTCTAAAATCCTGGCAGCAGCAGCGCTAAACTGTTTAAGACACTTACGACTTACAAAATTATGCGACGGAAATGGGAATCAGGTTGGACTTAACTGATCTGTGTTACTATCTGAAGATCCCTCATGACCGTGACCCATATTACAGCGGGGGGAGGGAATCCATCAGAGGCAGTTCATCAGCGAGGATGAGCTCCTCTCCTGGGATGAGACTCATGGCTCATATTCAAGGCCGCTCGTTTATGAGCGCACACAAACACTGCCATCCCCAAACGGCCTATTATAACTTCCTGTCCTCGTCTCCTCTCCCTGTAGTCCACTGAGCTGACAGGATATGAGAGGTGAAAGCAAAGCAGTGGCCACCAGTTTATTATGACTAGTTTGACTGGTAGTTATGAAGGAAAGGAGGCGCGGGAAAGGAGATAATCAGATGTTTTGGCACCGACAATCCACCGAGTGAATAAAAATCATTTCTCCATGCAGCCTGAATTCCATCTGGCTTACCAACCGCACTGTCAGAGACAAAATGTTCCTTACTGTAGCTTGCTATAAGCATTAAACCCGGGTAGTCATGGAGAGAGGATTACTTCACTCCCCACATCACCAATTAGCCAACCTGTATTGAATCAAATGACAAGAGGGTCAAAGCCGACGCTATCTGATGCACTCTCCATTATCTGCAGCAAGAACAGCATTATTAATAAAGAGTGAAGCAGCACACGGCAGACAGTATAAAAGTACAGCACACAATATGAACACATGCTCGGTGCATCTTTGGGCTCGTTATTTTTGCGGCCAGGTATTAGGTAGCTAGCGCTCTCATTACTTGGAGAAAGATGGCACTCGGCAGTTCAGTGTTCTCCGGGGGAATAGAGCATGGAAAGAGACTCGGCACCTCTGCCTCAATTTTGACCTTAACTGCTTTATTTAGGTGGTTACTGCAAAAGAGGGAGTGGGAGAGAAAAGCCTTTTCATACTATTACATGACGAATGCACAGCAAATGATATGCAATGCAAAGACTACAGAATAACTGCATTGATCTGGGGTGCAGCTTGACTGTGATAAGTCCAAAAGAGATGCTTTTCTGCAGACTTTAAAGGGATATTATGCAGATTTTCAACCAGCTTTGTATAAAAACAATGTGGGCACATTTCAAAATCTCACACGCTGATCTTACTTTAAAACAAATTTAGGAAACAGAAAGCCTTTAAAAAGCTCAGTCAAAAAAAAGTTATGTTTACTTTATATCTGTTAGGTTGACTAAAAATTTTGTTGTATTTACTTTATTTCATGAAGTCAACTTAAAAATGACAATTGAAATGACCTTGTTCTTTCTAAGTGATAGCAACTTAATGAAACCAAGTTACAGCACAACAAAGACTGAATAGTTTGCACGATTACTTTCATTTTAACAAAATGTCATTCTGAGCACCTGTGTTACTCTAAATCTATATCAAGATATTACATAGTAAGAAGTCTTTCTCTTAGACGTTATTTAATTTTATCACAAATATCAATACCCAATCAAGCTTCAGCCAACTTGCAAAATACATTAACTGTTCAGTTAAGTCCAACTAACCTAAGTCTATTTAAAAACTTAACTTAGTTGCAAAACTTAACAAAATTGAGTTAACACAATTAAAATGTAAGTAAACTTAGGTTAGGTATGAAATACACATACATTAAAACTAATTGTTGTATTAACTTACCTTCATCAAAGTAATCGGTTTTGTAGATTTATAAAAGTAAGATCAGCTTGTTAAGTTTAGGATGTAGTATATGTAGATGAACTGTAGTAAACTTTACTTTACTCTACCTAGTGCCCACATGTTTCTCCTCCCCACAGCAAAACTCCTCCAAGTGACGTAATAGACAACATTTGGAGGAGTTTCGCTGGGTCTTGGGGCTGTTGCTCAAATTACAGGTTGTATTTCTGCATTTCCGTATTGCCCGCCAACCCTGCTGCCGCCACCACGTACTCAAAGAGTATTCAGCTGATCAAGAGACACACCTGCCCCTCTCTTCCTTTCTCAAACTTGGACCAAAATCCAATCAAACTGTAAAACCAGGCAGTGCTGATGGAATATAAATCAAGATTCTGTTACTGCACTGCCTTTTCTTGCTTAAAATATATTCAGAAATTTATTTCAACACCCCGTTTCACCGAAACGGGAGAGATTTTGAATAGAAGTGGGCGTCATGCTTTCTGCACATTGAAAACAGAAGCCAAAAAACTGAGCTTAAAGAGTAAAACTATGCAGCACTGATAAATTATAAACCAAAATTCTGTTACCGAGTTGCATATTTCTCGCCTCACCTGTTTTCAGAAACATGTATTTTAGCTTACTGTTTAACTGTAATATGAGATGCAGTCGGCCGCCGTTGTTTCACAAAGACATGCATCAGGCGCACAGCATTCTGGTAGTTGTAAGTTTTGAGTAAGAGCACCCTTTTTTCCATTTTCTTTTGTCATGTAGCACCAATTTCAAAAGTATTTGTTGTCTTCCTACTGCAGATACGGTCTTGTTTTATGTGATGGCCTTCTTTATGTTGGTGAAATACTCCTTTAACTAATCCACTATGAGGGGATTTGTTCTTGTGGGCATGTTTTGGATGCCAGATGAGCTAGATGTTGTCTTGTTGAGAGGCAGGGCAGCCTACGTCAGCACTGCAGGCTGCTGTCCAATACCACAGAGCGAGGACGCAGGGCAGACAAGCGCGAACTGCAAAAAAGGCCTTTTCCCTCCAGGATTTTCCTCTCGAGCCTGGCGGCGCTCCGAGCCTGTGAGTCTAATTCTGCCACCAGGCCAGTCCCTGGCATCCTCTCCAGATGGTGGTGAACAGGGGGGTGAACAGGGAGATTAGGAAGAGAGTGATGACTGGTTCCTGACTACACATCCGGTGGCTGAGTCCCACTCTACTCCTCCTCCTCCTCCTGTCATATGCCAGGCATGGCCGTGGAGGCCGGATGCTCCCCTGTCTCTGTGCTTCGGCAAGGTGTTGAGCTGTTTATTAGTAACATGACATGATGCTGTGGCAGTGCTGTAAAGTCAACACTAAAGAGAGGCCAAATAAAGACAGAAAAAAAATGGAACAAGTGTTTAGCTGCATGATAATGCTTTGTTTACCTCTGCGCTCCGCTGTCATTGTTTTCTTTTATTCAATAAAAGACAATTATTGAAGTGCAAAACCAGACAGAAAACTTGCAGGACTGTAATTAAATTTAAATTCTATTAGAGCAACAGATTAACTGCTCGGGCTAATAGCTTGCAAATCACAACGTAAACAACATAAAAGCTGAAAACAGATCTGACTTTCAAGCTTCATTGTAGATAATTAATGTGAAACAGGAGTTTGAAATCATTTTGGGCCTGAATATGAGCAAATCTCTGAGTGAGAACGAGAGAAAGGCAGAGAGGACGAGATGTGTGTAGCAGAATGAATGAGAGACGGCAGAAAGATACAGACCATAAGAGAGCATGTCGCAGCAAATTTCACACTCCAAGACTGGCAAAGCGAATCGTCTGGCCCGAAACGCTAAATTCAACTAGCGTGGAAAGAGTTGCGTCAGCTTCTATTTTCTCAAACTTTTGGGAGATTTTCAAGAGATGCTCCCGCCAAAATCCTGCTATGTGATGCTGAAAGAATGCAAAGAAAACTGTAGGAAACAAAGAGTCTGGGACTTGCCACTTTGTTTGGAAAAGTTGATGAGACATGGAAAAGTGGCAACTCTTGCAAAAAAAGGACAAAAAAAAGATTGCGTCTACAAATAATGGCCTCAAAGCGCACTGCAGTGAAGAAATGAGAAGAAGTAGTGACGTATCAAAGGGAAAGACATGCATTTCTTTTGTCATTTTCCGGCAAATTGCTATTATTACCAGCATGCATGTTTTGAGAGCCCTGACGACAGAAGAGTTATGAATCATCAGAAATGCTGCCATCATCTCCTTCACAGTCACTTCCATCCTCTCCAGGTTACATCAAGGAAAGAGTAAGAGAGAGAGAAGTGGGGGACAAAGAGGAAGAAGACATGACTCAGAACGACTCTGGCAAAAGTTGCTGTGCTGTTGTGAATATGCGAGTTGATTTATGACTCTCCTGCTTTAAGTACGAGGCTGCAGTTCTTGTGTAACTTCATTCACCTGGAGAAGCCACATCCACAGCGTGCCCATAAAAGATTCCTGAATCACCTGTGCCCATGTTCCTTTGTCACATCTTATGATTTTGCAGTCATTACCGAAACAGAACTGGAAAAGCACAGAAATACTGGAGCCGCCTGGATCACAAAAGCCGCCCATCATCACCGGATGCTTTTGATGACCCTCAGGTCTTCAAGCCAATTACAACACATACAGCATCTGATGTTACAAAAGACACCGCACAAAAAAAGCATACTTAAAGTCATTTTCTCCTTTGATCTGACAAAGCTTTGTATTACAGTGTGTCATTCTGGGAGGTAATTTTCACAAATACTGCTTCAAGAGGTAAAACAGAATCACAAATGGCATGTGATTATAGGCAGTTTGCTGTGAAGGTGTGACCATAAACAACTTTCTCCCAAAGCTGAAATCAAGAGGGCAAAACTACGCTTGGTCAAATCACATGGACACGACTGAAAGTCTTCCAGTCAGATTAAGGATTTATGGTCTTGTTGCTGGTAAATCATAATTTCTGAGGCGGCCATAATTACATGTTGTCGTGGGTTTTACCATGTTGACCGTTTAAAAATTTGGACGTGCCCATTCCTGAGGGAAAGGGAAGGGAGTGTCACCAGATTAGCTCAGTCATTACTTCTTTTAGGAAATAGCCAGATCTTTTGTTTATTTTTTGTTTTGTTTTGTTGTTTTTTTCTATTTGTTTACTCTATTTGTTTGTCATTTTCATCCTGATATTCATTTATTATCTTCTTATCTTATGTGTGTAGGTTTAGTATCACAGCAACCTGTAAGTTTTGTCATGATTGTTGTGATTAGTGTGATTTCCTGTTATTGCTTTTATTTCTGTTACGGTGAAAAAAGGGAAGAATACTTGGGTGCTCAGCAGTAAGCCGATTCATTATGAACAAATCGATAACTGATGCTAAGATTTGCCAACCAGGGAAAGAGGGATTGCAAAGTAAAGCCAAGATATAAAGAAATGTAGAGCCCTTTAATGATATGTGATGAATAGGTCTACAATATTGAAGAGGTGTCCTGACATTTGTGTTTTTTTAGGCTGTTGTTGCTGTCGTCATTATAATTGTTTTTTTATCTGACGGTTGCTGTACGCTCCGCAATGAATTTCTAATAAATATTCTACATATATATATATGTATCTATCTTAAAATAAATGCCACTCAGCTTCTTTTTAAGTTGATCTGTTAGCCTCACATGTATATTTAATTTAAATAAATAAAAAGATTTATCAAAAGCCAGTCGAGCAGTTAAATTATGCAGCTGCTAGTAAGCTGAGGTCATGTAATTTCTAAATGCACGCCACACGCTAAAGAAAAAGCTTCTAGGGATGTTAATGTTGGTCACTCAGACGTTTGGTCCAGACTGAAATATTGGATGGATTAGATTGTAAAGAGATTCATGCTCCACTCAGGATCAATCTGAATAACTCTGGGACTCCTCTGACTTCAGCACAATCATCCATGACTGTTTTTTTTTTTTTAAATCTTTTTAGCAATTATTAGCATGTTAAACTAAAATGGTGAACACATGGTAAAAATGACACCTGCTCTACTGTCATTGACTTTTTTAGGCGCCAAAAAAAGTATTTGTTGCTGACTCCCATCCACAGCAGTGCATTGCTTAGTTTCTGTGTCCAACTCAAGCCTGCTTCTCCAAACTAGGGGATGCCCCAACTGACATGTAGGTGGTACACTGATTATGGATAAGTACCACATACAAATCCACTTTTAAAACAAATCTGAACTTTCCCTTTAAAACAAGAGATTTCAGCATGTCAAATAGTTAGTTTAGCACCCTATCTCTACCAGAGAGGATATATTACACTGACAAACTCAATATTGTGGGTCCATCTCAGTGTCCCTGTGATATTTCTTTGGCGGTGGGGACGCTGTCAGCTTGTGTTGATGTGTTTACCCCCTGGTGGCCACATCAAGTAATGCACATTCATCTGCACGATAACAGCCTGACTGGTGATTCACTGGACTGAATTCATAAATCTCATATTTAAAAACCCTTCAGGGGGCAACCCACATTACTATACTTTTAGTCATTTTTCAAACACCCATGAAAACACATCTGTCAGTTCAAGGGCATACCTAATATCAATGAATCGTAAATACAGAGGAAAATGACAAAGACAAAAAAAAAGTGCTGTGCTGACAAGTATGGTTATTTTGGGGGCTTTTTGCTCTGTCCTTCACAAATTCAGATGCTGAATAGAAACATATTAGTTGGAACTAAATTATTAAATCAGTTAATAAAGTACAACTGGCTTGTAAGATGTATTTTTTCTCATGATTTGATTATAAGACTCAAATGAAATGATGGTGGATAAGGTAAAAGAAATTAACTGATAAATGTCACCATGACACTATCCCAGTTGATAACTTGTTGATTGAGGCAGATATTTTCTTGCATCACATGTTTTCTGAAATGCTGTGTTTAAATATGCAAAAAAGGCCTTTTTCTAATTAAATACACGTAAATCTGCAAACATTCCCTGAACAGAAATCTGCACAAAATTCTTGTTTTACTTAGATCACATATTAGAGTCCAACATTTTTATAGAGGGAATTTATTTATTTTTATCACTGCATAACTCAGAAAATACTGTCAGCAATCATTTAAAAAATATATATATTTGACATATTTTTAGGACTAAAATGTTCTATAAATAAGGCTACGGATGATATAGTATACAAAGAAGCCTAAATGAAAACTTTCAGAGGATCAATATGATTAAAAAGGGAAAGTTTGGTGCATTGCAACTGAAACGGAAATTTCTGGGTTTAGAGTATGAGAAAAATTAATTTGAGTAAATTGCCTTTAAAGATTTGTATTATAAAAATCGATAAAAATATTTCTTAGAAAAAATACAAGACACAACAAGGGAATAGGATAAAAAAACAAAACTATATCACCATGAAACTTCCTCAGCTGATTAATTACATAGGGACAATATTTTTTTTAATTATAAGTTTTCTGAAATTGAATGTTTAAATGTGCATATAATTTAAATATCCTCTTTTTGCATGAATTTTCAGACCAGAAATTTGAACTAAAAAATAACGCCTAAATGTGTATTTTGGATATTTTCTTACAACTAGTCTGAAAAAAAGACATGTAAAGAAGGCAAAATAGCCCCAAATCTCAAAATGAATCAGTGGTTGAAAAAAACATGTTTTAACCTGGGATGTCTCATCTTAAAACAATAAAAATAGGACCAGGGGTTTGTACAGGTTTGGTCATATTGATCATTCCTCACAAATCTGTTTCTTCATCACGTAACACTGGCCACTGGCCACTTAGTTAGTCATGCACCAAGTCCTTTGTCATCACAAACACTCTTTTAGATGTTGTTTGCATGGCCACCTTTTGCCAAATCCACACCGTTAATGTCAATATGATTACAGCAAGTAATTAAGAGATGTAAACAAAGTCCAAATCAATTTGCAAGTGCCAAGTGGAGCTTCAAACAGCTCCAAACTACAGACTCAAACCCTCAGCACGACCACTGGGATCTCTATCAGTCCATAAAAATCAAAGCTAAAAGAGTGTAGGTGTTGTATTTCGACTGACACACCGCATGAGTCACCACACGTTAAATGATAAATACTGCGAGACCAGAGAAAATAATTAATGATAATACTGATGAATTGTGTGCTGGCATATTTTATCTGCTATTGTTGAGATCTATCAACCAAACTATGTTTTAACATTTTCTTTAATGGGGTCGTGTGGACCCCACAACATAAAAAGCCTGTTAGCATACATAAATACAATAAAATAAGTGAACTGAGCCCTTATGGTTATTGTTACTAAAACCAAAAGGACCAAGAAACATGAATGAACTTTGTGCTTGTGATGACTGAATCACTCGCAAGTTAGTGTCAAATTAGAAGCCTGAAGTCAGTTCCTGATACACAGTGGGTTTCCTTTCAAGTGTGAGGTGACTACTACTGACTGCTGCCTCTTATTCACTGGGTACAGCACGCCAAGCCACTTGTGATCATATGCATTTCGGCTGCCTCCTAACAGCAGGAGATACCCGAGAGGACCCGCAATACTGTGATCCTACTTGTGACAGTCTGTTGAGCTAAATTGATTGGCTTAGCATGTGTTGTCATGCAGGTGAGAAATCATCTGAGTCTCACTTTACTCAGCTTTTAGTACTTTCATTGCTCCTGTGTTAAGTAGACTCTGTGGTTTGGAGGTTTTTTTTTTCTCCCACTCCTACATTCATGTTCTTACTTTTATCTGACAGATGACAGCATCACTGTGAGCAACACATTTTACAGTGCCATTCCCGTCACTCGTGCCGTGCCAGACTCTGACCACGATTCCTCAACCGTATGGAAATTGTGCATAAGAAAAATATCTTCCACTGCAGCAAGGCCAAAATGTACACAATAATTACATGGCTGGCTTAGTGAGAGAACAGGCGCAGGCGGATTGGACAAATTGCTACGTGTTACGAGTGGCAAGGAAGTAGGACAACTGAGAGGATGGCATCCCCATCTGGGATCCTCTCTGAAGGGTTATCATTGAGAGCAATCCCCACGCTCCAGAAGACGATCTTAAGACCTCTTAATACATCATCAGCACTGCCCTGCTTCCAACCTGCCCTGGGCCATACACTCCTCTCCTTTCACAGAGCATATGTCAGAGACAAGGGCACAGGAAATGTATTCAGAAACCAGGGTTAATGTGCCCCCCTTTTGTTGCACGTGATCCTTCAGCAGATTAAAAAGCCAAATCAGCCAAATAGTCAACATATTATTGGGCTCATAGGCAGACAGGCAGCTTGTTGTTGTTGCGACTATATATTCTCTCAGAAATAATTGCGAAAAATTATATTATTGAAATTTTTTGACCATTTTATGCCACTTATATAATGATTACATAATGTCATAATAATGCAAGTACACCCCATAGACTGTACAAAGATAGACAACAGGTTTCCACTTACTCCAACTCCAAAAATGAAGCAAAAGTATCAGCTATATGGGCGCAGCCATCTAGCACTGGTGATGTCATTCGGAGCTACAGTCTGCAAAGTAGCAATCTTCACGGTATCAAGTTCCTGCCCATACACCCGGCCGACCAACCATGAGCAACACAAAAAGTAAAATTCCTATAGCAAATATTCGTCTTATTCAGTCCTAACTGAGTCCCCTGAAACTCAGAACACCTGCTGTCACACACAAAGTCCAGACGGCAAAGGCCACAAAGCACGGCCTTACTGACACACAGGTACTATTTAACAGCTGGCTTTTAAAACCACTGAGGGTGAAAGGGCAAAGAGTCAGGGCTTCGTCAGCTTGAGGATCCACAGAGCAGACGGTGAAACTCAGCCTAGTATGTCGGGCTAGATAACCCTCAAATTGTGTGTGCATTCATCCAGTTGTGTCATCAAACAAACATTATCTGATGTGTAGCAGTATGGTTTTGAGTGTGTGCTCATATTGGCCTGTATTTTTAAGACTCACCTGCAGAGTTGCATGACGATGGGAATCCATCAAGGTGGACCAAAGGCAGCGAGGGGCGTGAGGGAGAGGAAACAAAAGAAAATCAATGAGAAGTTCAATAGATGTTAAACTGAAAATAAATCAGTTCAGACCTCAGATTCAGGTTACACAATAGAGCTCCATTATGAGTCGATTATATCGCTTGCCTATATATGTATATCCTAATCTAGTTGTACATGACCCCTGAGCCAACTCACTGGCATAAAATATGTGACCAAATTCAGGTTTTACATAACTATTTATATTCGGTATACTGATCAATGCACATGCCATGATAAAACACCGAATCTGTAGACAGAGCTGATATTCTAAAATATTTTGAGTTTCTTCTTCAGGGTATGCTGTCAACAAATATCTTGTCATTGTATTTTCTTGCTCGTTGTTTTTATTCAACCCAATATGATCCCAAGTTTGACACCTTTCAGAACAAATTCTCAACCAACCACGGGATAGGTTTTGTTTCATTAGTATAATCATCAGTGTGCTCAGTTGACAGTTTGGTGTGTTGACAGTTTGTTGACACTTGCTTGTGATACTGCAATCCGTCTAAGGTAACTCAATAAAAGAGCTGAATAATGTATCTCAAAAATATGAAATGAATTATTCATGGAATCATCACAAAGAAACACGAGTTGTCGGGATATGATATGACGGCTGACATTTTCACATTTCTGTAAGACGACAAAGATAAGGCAAAGATGTCAGACGTCAAACTGATAGATTCAACCTTTTTGTTGCAGACGGCACAGGCTTTGTATGGTTATGCGTCAAGTTTGAATAGCAGTATTAAATGAACATTACAATGTAATTTTTTCAAATTAAACTCAAAATCAGACAAGATTCCTGTTCAGTGACATCACATCAAAGTGATCACACACATCAGAGATGTTCCTGATATTGAGTTTAGATAATCCTGGGTAGTGCAGTTCGATCTCCAGCCGGCAAAATCTGCTGACGACCAGATGCTTAATTGAGTTAGTGAGTTCTGCATCAATCAGAGGCACTCTCCCCTCAGCTTCTATCTGACCCGACAGAAACAGGCTCAACATATAAAAAAGCCTCAGAGAAATACCACAGAACAGACATGTCAAAACACTTCTTTGGCTGGACCGCAGCATGCAAAGCCAGCCCTTTAATCTAAAGTCTATCCGTGAGTGAGTGAGCGTGGATTTTTGGGCAGCAGCGTGACTGAGTAAATACTGCCACTTCCTGTTCCAAATTAAATTTCAAATTCAGATTTCAAATTTTTAAATCAAATTAAAACCCTCTAGCATTTCTTACACAGTCCACCAATTTACTAGATATTAACCTTTTCTTGTTTGTCACTGCCCTAAATGTTAAGTAAGGTAATATCTGAACTAACGTATGGAATATCTGACAAACTTGAGGTAAAATTGGCATATTTTATCATATAAGGACACCATTCCTTGATTATGTGGGACTTTGAACATCAAAGATTCTCTGGAAGACACATCTTGGATCAGGAAATGATGGTTGATTGCTGTAGGGAGGCTTGGTTGTCTGTAATATTACTTATTTATTTTTACCTGTGTTTTTTTTTAATCTTTTATTATGTCCCACCATGCTTGTGATCTTAAACTGTGCTGTGTTACATGTACCATTTTAAAGTACCTATGTCAGGGGAGCAGAGTGTTAAGAGGAATTTGGGATGTTTGTGTGGAGGAGGGTTGGATAAATATAAAATATGTATATATGTGGAAAAATGGATATAGTAGATGTATAATTATTAATATATATGTTCCATAAAAGAAGTAATTTTCTCTCCATCCAGATCTGATAGACTAACTCAGTAAAAACTAAATGCAGCCTTTCTCTGACAAAATCAAATCAATCTTTGGTTTTCTACTGCATGAACTTGCAGCAAATTATTCATACTGCGTAAATATAAAACATTTGTAACATTTCGTAAGACTCAGCTCATAAAACATTTGAAATCTCCTCCATAGAGCTCTTCATAGGCACAGGGATCCAACAAAAATGTTGGTTAGAGTGGGTGTTATTTTCTCCAGATGGACACAAGAGGACAAATTATCCAGGATATTCAAGTAAGGCTCCGTAGAAACAACCAAACAAACCTAACTGCTTCCATGTTGGGGGAAAAATAATGTGAGCAGTGCTTCTTCTTGGTTGGACTCTATGTCCAATAACTCATAGTCATCAAAAACCACACCATGTTTGGCTTTGCAGTAGCTATCCCTGTCCTTGAGTCAGTGCAGGCAGAGGTGTTGCATTGCTCAGCACGGGTCATATGCAACCAGAGGAATTTTCAATGAGTCATCAGCATACCAGTTAATTCACACTGTGCATCATATAATAGCTTGCTCAGTTCCTCCTGCAGTCAAGATGTGTTTTGGGACACTGTGACCAACAAGACAGATTGTACCAGAAAATTAAAGTAACAAACCGTGGAATAAAAGTAAAACTAATATAGAAGAGGTGGTGAAAGGTGTTTGTTGTGACCCTCAAATCCTTGTTCTAAAGCTGCAGCTAATGATAAATCTGGCATGATCTGGCATGTGCCAAGATGGCACATTCAGATTTGTTTTAACCAAATATCTAGTCCAAAACCCAAAGATGTTCAATTTACCATCATATATAGCAAAAGGAATCTAATGCTTATATTTGACAAGCTTATGCTATATGTCAGAACTCAGAAATGTATAATTACTACTGGCAACAGTATTACAAAACGCCACTCAAAGGCAGAGCTGCTGGTTGTATACTCGGGGCGAATCCATTCATCCTGACTTGAAGGAGGGAAGAAGCAGTTGTCTGATGTCACACAACAAGGGCAGTACTGATGGAAGTGCACAGTATAAATGGTAAACCATCAATGAAAAAGCAATGCAAAGTATATTATCTGTATTTTATTAAAACAATACGTACTAAGGATGGGCATTCAAGTAACACACGTTTAAGTGCTCGCAAATATAATATTACAGAGTACATGAGTATTCGCAAAAACAAAAAAAATCTTATTAGAAATTTTAGGAATGTAAATTGGATGACAACGGGAAAAAAGTGCAATCTGAAATTCATTTATAGAACCACCAGGTTTCTATTAGCCTTAAACCATAAACTGAAAGCTAACATGAGAAAAATCAACAAACTTTCTGTCCCTGCCAATAATTTTACAGGTTAAACGCAGCACTAAAGGACCGTCCCTGAACTGCTACCCTCCGAGTCAGTTCACCGTCTGCTGGTTAGCACAAGCTAAAACAGCAGCAACAGCTAACACCTGATACCAAGCAGTTTCAATAACAGCTCCAACAAACTCACACTGACACTTTAACAGCTTAACTCTGTTTGTTCATTTAACCAGTTCAGAACCATGACAATTAGCCCTGTCACTGTATGTATGCAGGCAGACTCACACCAACTGTTCCCTGGTGTGGAGCTCACACTCTCGCAGCAGTAGCCTCATAATAAACAGAGAGAGAGCAACAGCAAGGCAAGGAGGTGTTGAGGGCAGCAATACACTGCAAACAGCTTTACTTCCCTAAAAGTTTTTACTCCTTTTGAATATTAAAAACAAGTCATATTCACATGTGGGAGTGGTTGCAATTAATCTATATGTTGAAGGAATACTAATGTCCAAATAAGCTCTCGAGTACTTGTGCCAATCCATAATACATACTATATAAAACCTGTTCTGCACGTACACTGATATCAGAATATCTCACCAGTGTTATTGGGTAGCTGGTTATGGTAAACAACCTATGAATATGAAAACTTTTTCTGCACAAAAGTTATTCTGGGAAACATTACAAATGTCCTTTTACCCAAACAACTGAAAACATTAAGAAATATCTAACATTTACTGACTTTTGCAGATCAAAGTGCCCCTAAATAAAATGTACAATTGCATCTGTTGCCTCATGCATCCTTTTTCCTCCCGTGATTTACTGATTTATCCTGAAAGGCAGCACTGCTGAGAGTTTAATTGTGTGTCCACTCACCAAAAGGCTCAGTTTGTCACAGTTAGTCATGCTTTTAGTTTATGTTTGGCATTAAAGGCTTTGAGGTCTAAAGTTGGAAA
The DNA here is from genome assembly GCF_026936395.1 of Plectropomus leopardus. Classification (NCBI taxonomy): domain Eukaryota; kingdom Metazoa; phylum Chordata; class Actinopteri; order Perciformes; family Serranidae; genus Plectropomus; species Plectropomus leopardus. The sequence goes on along the minus strand of NC_142187.1, from coordinate 25,004,764 downwards.
TTTCAAGATGAAATTCAGACCTCCAATGTTGACTGGAATGTAACATTAAGTTAGAGATTATTTGGGATTTATGTATGAAATAGTGATTAAATAGTTTTCAAAATAGTTGCCTTGGATTCATTTTCTGTTGACTAATTAATTAATTATTCAACTAATCATTTAAGCTCTAATTCAGAGTCAGAGAACATGCAGGTCAGGTTGAATGGAATTACCTGCAGCCAGTGTTTGCCTGCAGGATGTGGTTGTCCAATGACAGACAGTCTACTTTTCTACATTCCTTCACCCTGTGCATGCTGGGAAGTGTTCCATTAACTAAATGGGAGTAGAAAGTGAATGTATTCATGTTTAATTGCAACTGAAAGGTTCAAATTTCTTCTTGCACTGCTGCAAACAGACCAATGTAGATGTTTCAGAGAACAAAAACTGTGCTGAATTATCCCATCTGTCCAAATATACCACGCCAGTAGCTCAGGCTCAGATAACCTCAGGTCAACCCGCCCTCTGGGGACTCTATCTGATGAGATCCGATCCTTTCTTTGTCAGAAATAAGGAGTGTCTAGTCCTGGACCAGCTGCAAACAAAAGGGGTCTGAGCAAGCAGTCAGTGCGATACGGGGGCAATTATCTCAGGCTATAGAGATATTGAGAGGATGGAGAAAAAAAAGAAGGTTATAATCCAAGAGAATGGTATAGATTGATTCTGCCAGACAAACCGTGTTAAGAGGCTTCTTAGACTGCAAACTCACCCCCACAACCCCAATTCCTGACCTTCTGTCACAACATGATACCACTCCAATACCTCGTCCCAACACCCCCACAAACTCCCATTACTTCCATCTCCTCTGGGTATTTCGCTCAACACACATCCATCCAGGTCAGGGGCAAAGGCCTGTGTGCGGGAAAATTCACACATCAAGAGAGTACCACATGCACACAAACACACACACACTCGTACAGAGCTACTCCAGCCACCTACTTGTGTTACATAACACATGCCACTGCCTACCCATCCACCACCAGATCTGCACTACACCCAGCCACCAACGGAGATGCATCACCAGAGCTCTTACAGTGCAAAATAATGCACTTCTCCAATTCTCTGCCTGGAAGACTTGTACCAGAAGCAAGGACAGGTCCTCTGAGCTGCTGATGCTAAATGTTTGTCCTGACACAAACTAAGATTTCATTCGGATAGACTTTTCTCCAAACGTGACAATCCATGAGAGTGACAGTGGCCAAGGGATTTTATTTGAAAGTGGACCACTGATCGTGCCCACTCTCACTTGCCAGTCCACTAAACGTAGGGTACTATTTGCTAAAAAGCCCTTTTGGCATGAAGAGAACACAGGAAGATTTGTTTTATTGTACAAACAGACAAATTGTAGCTTTGAATTAGCTTGGGCCTACATTAGCCGCCAATTCTTTTTCAAGCCAAAGCTAGATTTCATGCCAGATTCTGACACAACAAACGATATCTTTTATGGAGCAGGAGGTCTCTTGAAGCCAAATGTGTGAAAAGCCACAATTTAGTAGTGTGAATATTTTCTGAGAGGCCCTACACACACATTAGTAATGCAACTTAGACCTCACTTTCAACATATTTTTGTGCAACTACTCACAACTGGACAAATAACACAAAGCCCTGCAAGTCAACTGCACGATGCCAAGTAACCATTTTTCTAGCTGCCCGGGCATTGTTAATTGATGGACTAAAATATTCCAAACTCTGTCTGAAGTTTTACAGATGTGACTTGAAATAGACCCAATCGTAGCATTGTCTGAAGTGAAAGCAGCTACGATAGAGCTGACAGATAGCCAATATAACATGATACGCTTTGTGACATTGTTGACACAAAGATTTTGTTAAACTGGGAGCAGAAAAACCCACCAGCCAACCTAACTTAATGTGAAGAAAAATGTACATTTAAAAAAATAAATACATTTTCATTAAGTGAAAAGATGAATGTGTTATACCTTACATGGCAACCTTTTATAGACTATTTCAATAAGATAAAGCCATGACAAATACATTACATTACTGTGTTACCTACAAAGACATCTGGTATCCATTTTTCAAATGATATTTTTATTAATTTTGTTTAGTATTTTCATTTTTTATCTTTTCTTAGTTTATCTATTATTCAATTTAATCTGTCTAATTTTTTGCTTGATCGCATGTTATGTGTGTATATTTGTATGTGCACATGCTCTTTGCACTTACAAGTGTACAGGCACATTTGTACGTATATTTTGAACCCCCTATCCCAATTAACAGAAGTAAAAAAAAAAATCTGACCAAAATGTCCTACAAATGTCTGGCAAAATGGAAACAAATGGCTCACTATGTTTTAACACAGCAGCAGGGTGCCTCTCTAGACACCAGTTGGTCCAATTTCACAACAGAATGGGCCCAAGAGCACAATGGGGCCTGAGATGTAGTGTGTGGCAACACTAGTGTCATAATTCCTCCTTTTTAGCTGGACAGTATTTCATTTGAGGCCAGCAGTTCGTTCCAGTACGCAAACACAAAATCGAGGGAGAGCTCATCTTCTGAGAACAGCGTCAGGGCTGCTGAACGGTGCACTTTTCACGCCAGAATCCTCAATGAGGGAAATCTCATCATCCAAACCGGAGCTGACGAGAAGCTGCACTGACGCAGCCCTGAGCAAGAACGGCTTACATCAAATGTGCACTGCGGAGTGTCCGTTCACACAGATACGGCCGCTCACTTCACAGCACTGTCTCTTATCAGAAACACTGCATTTAAAAAAAAAAAAAGACCAAATGGTGCTCGGCAAACACTGTTGCATTCTGGTAGCTTTTTTCTTCCAAATCTCCATAGTAACATCACTTCTATCTGGCAGGCTATTAAGAATATGACTCTTATGAATGACTTTTCAGATTTAATTCACTTTTGCTGTCTTGTGTTTGGTGTTGGCCTCTTGTGTCCTGGTATTTTGTGGCCTTCTATAATTTTGGCTGAACCCTGAGATAAATGTGCTGTCTTGTTGCCAGAGGCTCCACTTTTTAAAAAAACATAATACAGCTCTCCTGGCACTGTTTTTGATACGGATGCACCACTATGAAAATCTGGGTTGATACTGAACATAAAAAATTTGTCCAATAGCTGAGATTGATGGTTTTTGTTATTTATTTTGTTTTTATTGTTATTCATTTGCCCCTTTTGTGCAAGAGAAACAAGAACATCATGAATATAAAAAAATAAATGTTTTAAAGTCATTCAGTCCTTCATCTGAGACGTGAGACGTACAGCTGGAACAAATTGGCGCTAGGAAATGAAGATGGTTATTTCTCCATTATTTAAAATGTAATTACATTATAATAGGATATAAACAGACTTAACCCTTTGAAACCTGAGCAAAATTGGCTTGATTTCTTTCAAAAACATGGAAAGAGGGAAATAAGCAATAAAAAATGGCCCATTAGCAAGACATTAGTAAAAAAGGTACAAGAAATTACCCAAAAAGCAAAAGAAAAGTAAAAAACTAAAAAAATATATGAATATATATATCTATATGAATTATAAATGTACTTTTCCCAAGTGATAGTAGTATAGTAATAATATCTACTTATTCTCCCCAGCTAATTTTCAGATCATTTCCTTGACACCTTTTACTCAGTTTTTGCCACTTTCTTGCCAAGTTGTTCATTATCTTTTTTTCCCATATATATACGAAAAAAATAAAAATAAAGTTTTAGAGGTTTAAATGCATGTGGAACGCATCTGAACTCGGACACGGAAAACTAATGTCCATCCAGGTGTTAAAGGGTTAAGGATATAAACTATTACAGGATATACTGTATGCATGTTGCTTTAATATTTCAGCATGAACATGGACTGTTACATGTTTAAGCCACCTCCAGGTATTAGTAGGTGTCGTAACAGGAGTCTCCAAACACTGAGGTGCTGGCGCTGACAGTGCAGCTGTTTTTACCGTCACAGCTGGAAATGGGGCCTCTGCAAAGAAACATGTCTTACAAACTACAAGTCACTAATCTGTAATTCTCCCATGCAGCCGAAATTTTTTTCACTTTTATTTGTAAACAACCTACACATGCGCACAGCACCTGTTGCTCTCTTATGTCGCATGTAGCCAGTGGCTTCTTCTTCAAATCAGCAGCTGGGTATGCCAGCTGCTGTCCAAGTCAGACCGCAAATAACCAAAACATCATGCAAAAGAGCGCTCACTGGAAAGCAGGGTTTCCCACACATTATTTTATTTGCAGTGGACAGCCGGGATCAAAACATCTGCCGCCACAATAGATTTTCTAAGTTTGGAGTTGAATCCTACATTTGAAGCACTATTGGAATATAAATACCCCTTCACAAAACACTCTCGGCACGCAACACATCCTGTTGTCACAGGGAGCAGCAGAACTGCAGTCACAGTGAAAGTGAGACTTAACTGTTCATTGAGCTGGCTCTATAGGTGTATTTTTACTCACTCTGCACTCTGCTTCTCCTCTCCCCTATGGATCTAATCAGTTCTGACATGATCAACTGATCAATTATCCACAACATAAATTAAACTGCTGCTTAGGGATAAAAGTAGCTCATGATGAGTTTCGCCAATGCTGGGATTAGATGGGAATGCCGGAAAGTTTAGTTGCGTGGTAACAAAGTGGAGGCCATTTAAAGTAAATTTCAAGACTGCATCCTTCCAGAGATATTGAACAATATAAACAAGAGTACTTGTTGTATGTGACATTAACGACCTTATTGGTTTAAAGTCTAATAAATTACATAGTGTTGCAACTATGCATAGAGTGGCACACTTGCAGATACTAGATCCTGAATTTAGTCAGTATTGAAGGCATTTCCAATAAAGGTATTGGAACAGCTCTGGTCTGGGTTTCCCACACATTTATTTATTTGTGGTGGCCTGCCACCATTACAGCATTTGCTGCCACATATTGATTATACATTTTTGAAACTGGACCATTCAATAAGAGCACTTTTGGAATATATATGTTTTTCGGTTATTTATTGCACCACACTCTCGGAGCGCAGCGCACACTCTGGCACAGAACAAGCAGCAAAACTTAGCCATTAATTGTTGGGTTCAAAAAGTTTGTTTTCACTCCCTGCAGCAACTCCTCCTCTTATCCATTGATCAAGTCAGCTCTGACCAGATTGACAGATTAATTATCCACTGCACAACTCAAACACCACTGACCTGCAAAAGTAAAAAAAAAAAGGGGCACACAAAGATTTAAAATAGCTACCACCACATGTAGATTTTAATTCTGTGGGAAAACACTGCTAGTGTACAAATACTGCAGCAACAAAGTCATTAAACCTCCTCAGATATAAACCATTTTGCCTCTGAAAAAGTTGGAATATGAAGGCTCAGAGTGCAATGATAAAGTTAGACCCCTAAAATCCCAAGGGTACAAAGCATTAGGGTTATTATTTCTGCTCACCACAAAGTCATTATTTGCAAAATGGAAACAAAATATTTCCAGACTCCAAATGTTCCACAGTATCTAAGTATTATGTCATTAATAATGCAGTTATCAGTTATGGGCTTCATCTGTGCACCACCGACTACAGGACCCATTCAAACATAAATGTTAGAGCTCTCTGTATTTGCTTCTCTTGTGTGATTCAAACTGAGACATAAAAAGAGTGGATGACATTCAGCCAAAGAGTGCCACAGGAAGTAAGTCTTTCCAGCTTGGAGCCGATGTCCTGTGCTCAGATGTCGGGTCCAAAATGGGAACCGGGATTGTGTTCCTAGAGGGCTTGTTGTACATGCAGTTCACATACCCCACCACATGACATGAGTCCTGGGTCATGGCCAGTGGGGATTCAGCAGTGGAACAACTTTAGGTTATTCCAGTCAGGGGGGGAAAGCAGGAAACGGGGGTATAAACAGTAAATGGGGGGTCACATTACACTTCCTCTCCGAGTGATTCCCACACAATTAAACTTCACAACAAACCCTCAGAGTTTAGATGCGATTCACAAAACAAGTAACCAAAAAAAAAGCTGAGTAACAGATGCAGATACTTTATTAAAACCAACTGCAGCATTCTTTCTTCTAATGCTGACAACTTTTCCCACAATCTGCAACAAAACAAACTGGAAAACAAGCACCTGGCATGTTGCCTGAGCGAGTCCTTTGAAGACGGCGAGCACAAGGCCAGAGGACAAGCCACAACACCATCAAAACAATGACATCTCCAAAAGGAATGTAGGACCTGGGTGATAACGCTCAGCTGGCACATGTTAAACAAGCTGTACTGACAAGAGGGCTAACCTCAGAAAAGTGGTGCTGACACTTACACTATTCTCGGTTCAATGAAAATCAACGGAAAGAAAGTAATAAGATATATACAGTAAGGATATTCTATTTGCAGCCAAGTGTGAGAGCAAAATGTCAAACTGCTGCACATCTACTACAAACACACCATTCTGCCCTGAGGGTGGCTAAAGCAACAGATAAGTAGAGCTGACTTTATCCTCACAAAAACGGGTTTATGTGTCAATTTTAAAAAGATCTGACTTTTGTGGGGAGTTTTAGACTCAGTTAAGCTCAAGTGATACCAGATAAGGTGCAACCTTTTGCTCAATGGAATTTATTCACGCAACTCACTTTTGTGAATAACTCCATGCGGAAACAAACAAACTGGAGGCACATCCTTGAAGATTGACTGACACACAAAAACTGTGAAATGTCCCTGAGCTTTTAGGGGAATTACATTGAATTTCAACAGCCCCGAAACCTTTAAATAGTCTACGTGTCCTCAATTACATTGCTCCACAAAAGCTGTGTTCTTACAGTAAAGCTGAAGCCAGGCCCACCGTTAGGGGGGTCCAAAGGGTGCAGATGACCCCGCCATGAAAGGGTCTATGGTTAACCATTAAATGGGCCCAAGTGCAACAACTTACTTATATCACTGACAATATAATTTATGTATTTAGTTGATAAATAAATGAACTGTTTTATCCCCCACCATGACCATTTACTAAGGTTTGACAGATTATCGGCCTGGCTGATTATTGGGGCCAATACTTGGCATTTTGCTGATTATCTGTATGTGCATTTATTTCAATGATTGCAGATAAAATTAAATTATTAAAAAGTGCAAGGAAAGTGTCAGCATAAGGGGAACTTTTACTTTTCAAAACCTCAGGGAGCTATTTTTATTTATTTATTCATTTTTTACTTGATTTTTCACTCGACTTTATGAAAAAAAAGTTGCTGGGAACTTGCTGCATATGATATTGTAAGTTTCAGTTTCGATTAAACATTTGCTAAAGCCATTTAAAGAAAGTTTTATGTTGGAGTTTGTTATATTCTAAATTTTTAATATTGATTGAAATATTTTCATTTTTTATTGTAACTGAATATCAGTTCCAAACATTGTTATCTGTCTCATTAACTACTAATAATCAGCATCACTATTGGCCCTGAAAAACCAATATCGGTCATCCCTACCACTTACTGTATAATAGTTTGGTCCATCTGACAGCATGGATCAGAAATCATATGTGCCACTATTAAAGATGAATAAAGATAAATAAAGATGTGGAGCAAACTGCAGCCTGGCTAGCCAAGTCAAAATGCCTCACCAAAAATCTGGATCCCCCAAAGAAAAGCCAGGTTGCAAAGATAATAAGAATGAAACAAGAGAGACAAAAGCAAAATATCTAGCCAAAAAAGTGAGGAAGGATCAGGTATGACAGGCAGATCTGGAAGTGAGGAGTTAGGCAGACTAATATTGGCAAGTAAAACCTGCTGCAGCTGGCTTAGTTTTAAAGCTAGAAGACACAGAAATCATATTAAATTAGAGGGATAACTAAGGCATCTGTTGGTACCAACTATGACATGCTATGTTACCAGGAAAGGGGCTAAATAACACTCCAAAGCTATGCTAAATTTGAGCGAGGGAAAAAGCGGCATTAGGAACTGTTCTTCATTTATGAGAAGGGAGAGGTTGGTGCAAACCAGGTGAAGCATTTCAGACATAATCCCTGAAGAGGGAGTTTTGTTTTTTGATTGGGGGGGGGCAGTTAACTTTAAGTCATTGTATACTGTATTCAAAATTCGCAACTTGGTTTTAAAGGAATGTTTTCTTTAAAAATTCCCATTCACAACATTTATCATAGCCCACAACTGAGATATAGGTCATTTATGGTGAGGGGAGGGTCAAGCCCCCATCCCCCTACTCTGAAAATATAGTACAGTTAATATTTCTGTGTAATGTGGTCAACAAACAGTCTTCGAATTGCAAAAGTTGGGTGCTGTTTGATTTTACTTTTCTATAATTATTCATTAGAGGAAATTTTTGGACCCAGGACCCCTACCAGTGGGTGTGGATGAGGGGCCCACTTCAGGAAACTTTGTCCCCAAACCCAAAATTTCTAATGGCTGGCCTGAAGCTAGCAGAGTGTATGCTGTCATATTCTGCAGGCCATATTTCCTGTATCCGGCATTTTCCTCCTCTGTGAGGAAAATGTGCTCCCCGAGGGCCAGAAAAGTCCCTGTGTGAGATTTCTCTTCAAAGGGCTTCTTTTCCTAAATAACCAAATAACTGAAACAAGATCGCTGCTTACTTTTCCAAACGGTGTTATATATTTATTTTTTTTTAAATCTCCTGCAGTCCCGGCTGATTCTCTGTCACGATTCTCCACTCCAATTAAAAGAGATCTGAATCCCCCCACAGCTGAATTTCTTTGTCTCAGATAACCATTTCTATTCTAAGGACACTTCATTCTTCACCATGATCCTCTATCCATCCCCAACCTGGATGAGACCAGAATCTTCCCACAGTTAGTCACGGGACTGCTGGCAGGCTGAGGGGACTTGGAGGCATATGCGCCTTTCCATCTGTTGCTCAGTCACTGCTTTCCAAACCCCTTCCTCTGTCAGCAGCCATCTGCTTCCAGCCCTACCCCACTGGCAGGAAACATGAGCACTTCCACCATAGGATATGGATGATGCACAAATTGAAAAAAAAAAAAAAAAAAAAAACAGGAGCCCATAACAAATTAAATTGACCGCTGTCTCAACCATAAAAGAAAAAAAATCAGAATGTCAAAATAGGGAATTATAAAAATCATAAAAAATGCAACCTTAAGTGTGAGGCTGCAAGTTAAGATTATTTTTATTGTCTAGTGATCTGACACCTAGTTTCTGGATTAATCCATTAATTGCTTGTAGAGCTATTTTGATAATGAAATATTCATTCTAGTCATTTTAAAGCAAAATGCCAAACATTTGCTGCTTCCAGCTTCATAAGTCACATGATGCTTTTCTTTGTCATACCAGATAGTAAACTGAATATCTTTGGGTTTCAGACTGGTTGTTTAACAAAACCAGATATCTGAAGACATCACCTTAGACCAGGGCTGTGCAATATATCAATATTATATTGATATCATGATGTGAGACTAGATATAGTCTTAGATTTTGGATATCGTAATACGTTTAAGTTTCATCTTTTCCTGGTTTTAAAGGCTGCATTACAGGAAAGTGATGTGATTTTCTGAACTAACCAGACTGTTACAGCTGTTCTTCTAAATTATTTGTGTTTATCCACTTTGTCATTATATCCAAATTACTGATGATTATTTATTAAAAATCTCGTTGTGTAAATATTTTGTGAAAGCACCAATAGTTGACTCTACAATATGGTCGCAATATTAATTAATAATATATATATTTTAAAGAAAAACTGAATCATCTGGAAAATAATCTTCAGATTAATTGACAATGAAAATATTAAGATTCAGCCCATCAGAAAATGGTGAAAATGACCATCTCAATATCCTATGGCCTAAGACAATATTTTAAAATTGCTTGTTTTGTCTGAAGATCACTTCTTATGTCCAGACAAAGAAAAGAAGAAATGTGTCACAACTGAGTGGGTGAAATTTTTTTTTATGTTTTTAAAAAAATAAATATTTTTGCTTTAAAAAAATGTCTCTAATAATATTAACTTTTGATGACTTCAACAGAAAACTTGTTGATTTAATTCATATTTTGGTGAATTTAAAAGTAAACTGCTGTCTAGCATGTTGTCACATCATCATATCACATATACTGCAGTTCACTATGGTTTCAACTAAGGGCCACTATGTTTACTGTCATACAGAAGTATAGAAACCAGAAAATATTCACAAGAAGCTGGAAACTGGGAATTTCTGACTTTTTTTCCTTTATTACTCAACCCTATTAATTGATTATCAAACTAGTGGGTGATTAATTTATTAGTTGATAACTTCTACAGATCTACAGTTCAAAATCATCTTATTTAATTGTAAAAGTCTCATCCTGTAAATAAGTAATATTGGTTGTAATCTAATTCACAATGTCCTTGCAGCAGAAAGAAAATATCTGCCATAATATTACATCACCAAATGTCCCCAGAAAATCAGATTTTTGTCCTCTTTCTTTCATCAAAATCTAATGAAGCTGCTCGACGCCAAACAACCACAGATTCATGTATAGTTGGGACAAACATTTAGCTTTTATTCTGTATTGAAAACCCTGCGATTCAAAATGAACTGAGCTCAAAATTCAGTGGCTCTTCCTTTCAATAAAATATTAGATCAAAACTACTCCCACTACCCTTTAACAATGTCAGAATAGGACAGAGAAAAAAACACTCCTCCACTTTCTGTTCATAAGAGATTAGGATACTCTAAATTTTCCTTTATATATTAAAAAAAAAAAGAAAAAACCTGAGCAGCTCACCCCACCCCTCCACATTCAGAACACAAGAAAAAAATTAGCTGTCCATCAATGGGAGAGAGAGAGCCTTTGTTCAACAGCACAATGGAGGACATTCTGCTGTGGAGGATAGCGTCACATTCAATAAGCCAATGCTATGGTGCTGCAGCAGCGAGAGGACAGCAGGGCAGATGCAGAAATGGCACCCTGACCCCTCGGACCTCCCAGGCCTTCAGACTGGGCCTCTGTTTACAGCTCATCTCTGCTGCCTCAAGGTCAAGAGTCAAGTATTACAATTAGGGGTTCACTCACACTGTCGTGGAAAAAAATTCAAAACTTTTACATCACCTTTAAAAGACCCAAAACATCTTCTCTTAAGAAAAGAAAAAAATCTCCAAAGTTTTTTAAAGAAAACACGCATTTTCTTGCAGTAAAATAAATACAAATTACAGCCAATTTAAGTTAGATGCCCCTGTCTGAAAGCCAAAAGTGCTTAAAAAATGATTTGACATACCTCACTGACATGCATGAAGGGAGAGATGGAATGCGGGATGAAAATGTAAAAACTTTTGTGATGAACAAATAAATAAAAACAACCAAAAAGTTGTCACATGTTGATGCATATTAGAGCTAAAACTGTGTTTTTCAACGGGGATGGAGTGATGCAGATGAGAGAAACTTTAATCACAAAACAGGGTCTCTTTCAGAGGGAGGCATGTGCAGACTGTTATCTGGCGTGCATCTGTTAGGGGGTAAAGTCTGTTACTACTGCACTCCCGAGAATAAACCTGTGACGTAAATGTGATGTTAAGTGTTTTTTCAACACTGACTCTCAAGGATTAAATGTTGGTGAAACCTGATCCGTACCATGCTCAACACGGAGGTGCTTTAGTTGCAACAGATGCTTCAGGGGATCTGACAATGTCTTCAAGTGAATGGGAAATCAAAAGGAAGCTTATACTTTTATCAATGCCCACTTGGGCGACTTGACATGGGAGCTGCATGCACTTTTCAGGTGTTTGGATTAATCCGTGTTGCGTCACATCAAAAAGGCTCAACTGAGAGCTTGACAGTGGTGTTGCAAACCTCTGAGACATACAGCAAAGGACCTTTTTCCTCTCACAGACACAGGATCATTCTCTTCTCCAGAACAGATCCAACTGGAGTGAAATGTGTATTTTGGAGTAATCTGTGTTATACTTAATTTTCAGAAATATTCACTGGTAGCTAAAGGACATCCAAGAGATTGGCCAAAACATGTTGGCTTCATTCTATTCTGTTCCATCATGAATTAGCCTTTATAATAAAGCTTTTTATAAGAAGAAGAGTGCCCTTTTAGCCCCCCCCTTTTTTTTAAATATTATCTTAGAGGTCTAAGAAGTTTAATTCCAGTACTGTAATTCTCACACTAGTCTCTAACTATCTTTAAATGACAAAAATGCTAGAATTACAATTTCAAAATTGATTTAAAGAAACAGTTAAACATTTTTGGAAAGTTACTGGTGCTCTTCTCAGGAGGCGTCACACTAGCTTAGCTTAGCATAAAGACTGGAAGCAAGGAAAAAACAGCTAGCCTGGCTTTGTCCCAAGGCGAGACAGCTGCCAAGCCACAGACCACGGTTTAAGACCAAGAAACAACCAAACCGAATGTGCCACCAAAAATGTTTTTAGAGAGACATTGCTGTATTTCAGGTAGCGTTTTTGCCACCAAAACTGTGTCTTTAAAGCAAAACAATGATATTTTTCTTACCATTACTAAGCAGTTTTTGCATTAATCACAACAAACAAAGTTTCCATAAATCCTCAACATAATAATGTACAAATGTTATATATCTGTAGATTTTTGAAATGTACAAATGTACAATGCTCACATTTTTTCTGGTGACTGAATTTTCTTCATTTTCACATCTTCATATATGTGTGTGTAATTTTCACACATAGGTGAGGCAGTGTGTGACCGCCAAGTCTATTACACACTTTGGCGTGACACTGGGTTGCAACTACATCTAAAAATATGTTTTTTCTTAACTTTGGAGAGAGCCAGGCTAGCTGTTCCCTCCTACCAGTCTTTATGCTAAGCTAGGCTAATCACCTCCTGGCTCCAGCTCCATATTTGACAGCCAGACATAAGAGTGGTATCATCTTCGAGTCCAACTCTTGCATGTATTTCCTAATATGTCTACACATCTTGGTACTGGGTTGCAACTAAATATAAAAGTATGTGGAAATGATTATTTGAGATTTTGGGGGAGTCATGCATTGTAATATTTTCTTGGCTATAGGGCAGTGACTTCCTGGAGTCTTGTCATCACCAAAAATGGTGTTTTTACTTTACTACCAGCTCTGAGTAGTTTCTAAACTTTGGAGAGAGCCAGGCTAGCTGTGTCCTTGTACTTCAACTCTTTATGCTGAACAAGGTTAATTGACTCCTGGCTCCAGTGTCATACTTATCAGACAAACATAAGGGTGGTATCAATCTTCCTGTCTAAGCCTCACTACTTCAGCAAATAAGTGAAATACCCAAGATGTCAACACATCCTCATACCTCACACTGCAGCAGAATAAGTTGTTTGCCAATGACTCCCAAGACAACATATTTGACTATTGGCGCACATATTAACAGGTGCAATTTTATACACTGGGCTAATGTTGAAAGATGGTCACAGCTATGAACATAAACTGCTTATTTAAGGTTAAAAAAATACTATTTTGGTTTAATTAAGCATGCTTTGGTACAATGACTGTTGGTTTCACACAGGACACAAACAGCGGTCTCCTGGGTGAAAGTCCTGTGTTTGTTTGATCAGTTCACCACCCTCATTACCTCCCTATTTGGACTTTATCATTCTTTTAACTACATTTCCAGACTCCCCCCTTTGATTCCGTCATTACTACAGCCCCAAGAGATCATCATCTAACAATAAACATAAATATGGGTCATAATAAGGGGCTTTCACAGACGACCTATACGGGTATTTTTGTGTGTGAGGGCAGGCTAAAAGATGTCTATTTTTTCTCAAGAGTGTAAAATCTTGTTGATCATCTATTTGTATTAAATTGAAGCATATTTGTAATGCATATTTGAGGAATTATAGATAGATGCCTCAAAAAAACAGGAAATTAATTAGTTTCTCCAAATTTCTACAGAAATCTCAGCATTTTACCTATGCTTTCTTTGTGACATTGAAAAATGAATAACAAAAAACAGGCCCATGGTTGGATCTATTCCATGCGTCACAGATGTATTTATGTGAGGCTTTATTTAGGCACAAGATCTACAACTAGTAAATACTTACTGAGCAACTCTATAAACACCAGCATTCCACATTAACAGCAATTTACATTGACATGCTGTGTAAGCGCCACAGCTGGTGGTATTGACTGACATTTCTAACTCTATAACAGTTTCTAATCCATATTCACAGATACGGTTTTGAAATATAATGAGCGCATTGTAAAGACCTCACTTGGCAGAAGTAGCAACGGCATTTTCCCTGACACAGATGGCCCACTGTGACAACTGTAAGCCCAAATCAAATCTAAGCACCACAACCACACGCACACATCTCAACCTTTAAACTGTTACAACTCACGGAGGAACCCCGTAAACCCAGCCTCTGTTTTATTTTTAATGAATGATTATTAATCAGGACTATGTTTCCTATGATTTATGAATTAAACTACAAAAGCTGCTTTATACATACGTTCTGCTACATCATGACAGCATGTGGTCAGTGACAGTGCTAATTAAGATCAGCTTGATTCAGTGTTTTACATCTCACTGGTCAGGAGGAAATAAACCTCGCTTCAGCAGCAAAGGAAAGATGCATTATCATCATTCTCTGCTTGTGCTTAGCAGATGAGCACTCTGCTTCACTCTCCTTGGCAATCAACTACAAGAGAGATGCAGTGTGTACCAGGGAGTTGCTTAGGTGCCATACAATGCCTACAGAGAGCTGCGAGGCTTCAGTCTGTGCACTTTTTGTATCCCTCTGTGTCGTCCCTATTGCTATCTGAGCGCACAATGTCCCATTGTGCAGGCGTATTAGTCCTTTCTTGAAATCCCAAGAACCCCTCTTGAGTAGCAGTGGATTCGGGTGACTGCCCTTGTGCTGACATTGGACCGCTGGTTGGAAATATGGTTGTCAGCGTGAGCTTGTGCAGTTTTCCAAAACATGGTTATTGCTCAAGATGCAAGATAACATAACAGAAATTTAACATTGCAACAAAACTAAAGATAATCTTCTCAATAAACACAAAAGTCAGAAATCATAAGCTGCTGCTGCTGAGGCTAGAAAAGCAGGAAGGAGTCAAACATTTACGTCAGCCTGTCCATCAGACATGTGCCGTTCTTGCTCTCTGTTATATCACACACACACACAAACACACACACACACACACACACACACACACACACACATCACATCCAGATATCTTTTCAATTACCTACAAAATGTCCTTAGAAAACTATATAACATCATGTAAGTCTGAGAGGAATATAAATTAGAGCGGCAATCAGGACTCCCATTGCAAATAGACACAAAGAAAACTATTCCCAGGACGTAGTCTCGTTAATGGAACACTCCTCCACATTGAAATGAAAAGCTAAAAATATGACTGGAATCACAGTGCAGATACCATCTCTGCAGCTGTCTTCATGTATCAGTGATCTGGATTTTATTCCACTTACAAACGCTCACACATTTATTACCCCCAGATCAAATCCCTGATCACATCCAGACTCTGACAATAGAATAAGGTGCATTCTAGTTTTAAGTCAATAAAATCCACTTTCAACAATAATATTAGTTTGCTCATTTGAATAATGAACCTTTCTGCTATTTAAAGCAATTAATTATGCAGAAAGGACATGGTATCCAATGTCTTGCCAGATGCCTGTTGGGTATTCATTGGCTTGGCTATCTGTACTAACTGTATTAAGAAGACTGTTTAAGGGATACTGCTTCGACTTTTAACCAGCTTTGTATCATAACAATGTAGACAGTATATGTAAATGAACTGTGGTACAGTCCCCTAACCAGTCCCAAGATCTCCCTGCAAACGTCAGTGGAGTTTCGCTGGCTCTCAGGGGTGTTGCTACGACTACAGGCTGTAGTTCGTATTTTCATATAGTCCGCCACGCCACTCCCAACACAAAGACCAGAGACAGACCCTCCCCTCTCTCTCTCTCTCAAACTCAGACGGTAATTGGATCAAACAGTGAAACTAAGATGAGTTTAATGCACTGCCTATTTCTCACCTAAAATATTTTAAGAAACATATTTTTAGTGCCCTGTTTAGATGTAATACAATTTTTTTTTTTTTACCAAGAAGCTGGTGTCGTACTGTTTCTGTGTAAAAATGAAGGCTGAAAATATTATGATCAACTGGTAAAAGTAAACAGCACTGATCAAATATGAACCAAGATTCTGTTACTGCGTAGCATACATCATGCCTCAAATGTTTTTAGAAACATGTTTTGTAGTGTTTAGCTGTAATATGAGATGCCCCAACCACAGGGGCGTTTATTGGTCTGTTATTGGTCCGTTGTGACGCAATGTATTCTTGTTGTGTAGATGTTCTACCTCTTGGGCAAAAGGGTCCTTCTCTGTTTTCTCTGGTAATGTAGCACCAATTTCATAAGTATTTGCATCTTTATGCTGCAAAGGCAGCCCACTTTTATTAAAAAACTATCTTTCTAGCACTGAAATACTTCTTTTAAGGCAGGATTTAAGGCTGAAGTACAACATGACAAACTCTCACACATGTTGTGCAATCCTGGTGATGTTCATGAACAGCTTTCCTTATTTATTTATGTCCGTTTTGTCTCCCTCTGACAACTTGTGACTCAACAGCCCATTGGATGGAGTTTAACCTGCTATCAGTTTATCACTGCTGTGGTGCAATCCTCAGTTGGATATTTTTGGCTGACAGCTAAAAACTTTGGTCTGCAGCAAACTTTCTGCAGCAGCATCAATGTCACTTCACGGTGAAGCTGAAAGATGGCCACTGGCAAGAAGACTGGCCAGTGTAATTGCGATGATGAACAAGGCAATATCAAGAGAATTAACAGACTGGGCCGTTAATGAAAAAGGCCAAGTGACAACTCTGCAACTTTGCAATAAATTACACTTTTCAATGCTTAACTTTTATTTTTTGCCATGTATATTGTTTTATACAGAAACAGAACTTAACTTACTGAACCAGTAACTTCAATTGTGGTCAGTTCTGTCCTGAAATGCATTATAATCATGATCATGATGTGCAACTCTCCCATTATTTTTTATAACATCCGACAGTTTTAAGTTCAACTGCTGGTCAATGTGCCTGACAAGTTCCAGAAATATGTTTCATCATGTGACACAGTTACCAAAATTGTCTATGCACTTGTTGCTCACATGGAGAAAAAGCCAAGTCCTATACTTATTCCCAAACAAAACACACAGTTTATCTGACACAGCCATTGAAACATTTTATGGATTAGGCCAAATTGTTGTCCAGGAAATTGCTATTTTCAGTTTAGCCTGATTGTAAAAGCACCGGTTTGCCACTCTATCAGCTCCACCATTTAATCCTGTGGATTTTAGTCATTGTAGCATTATGGCAGTGAAGGCTCTCTGTCATTAAAGAGGTATTTCACTGCTGGAAAGATGGTCCTCTCATACAGCCGGGCTGTCTATGCAGTAGAAATACACAAATGCTTTTGAAACTGATGCAACATGACCAGAGGAAACAGAAGAAAAGGACTGCGGCATTTGCTTTTGCTAAAGAGGTAGAAAACTTACACCTATCAGAATGCACTGCACTGCATCGGCCCAATAAACACTCCCACAGGTGGATGACATAATGCAAGCTTGTATGTTTTGAGACAGGACACAGTATGGCAGCCGGCTGGCAACAAACAATCTTGAATTACAGTTAAAAAGTGCACTAAAATATATTTCTGAAAACATTTTAGGTGAGAAACAGACATCACAGTAACAGAGTCTTGGTTTGTATTTGATCAGCGCTGCCCAGTTTTATGGCAACATAAGTTCACAGGTAAGCAATAAGCTGCAATTTTGCTACCACTGTATAATTAAGTTGTGGATTGTGCAACGCCCTCCACTGATGAAACATCCTTGATCACAGTGGTTCCAATCAAAACTGGTGGAAATGCAGGCTGGTTCATTTAAAAGCGGCAATGTTCCAAGTAGGGCTGCCCCCTGAGAGTCAAAGATTTGAATCATCAGTCTGAGATCCCTCAATCAACTGAGATTGCTACAAGATGAGCAGTCTGGTTTGTTTGTTTGTGTTAATGAGTCTGCTGTGCAGTGTGATTCTGGGGACATTTTGGTCCCCAGATTTTGCTGCAGAGTGCTCTTGACTTTCACTCTACTGCAATGACACAGAGGAAGAGACACTGCACTGTAAGGCTCTGAGATAATATGATCTCCTCTCTACTTTAAAGTGGTGAATATACAGCTCACAGCACCTTCATACAACACAGCAGTCTCTGGTTTGTGTTTGATATCAGTGTCAGCTGCTTTTTGGCATTTTACTGGCTGGTTTCTGGGCTTCTCTACAATATACAACAAAGCAGCCATCTATATTGTGTTGTGTATACTGTACCTGATGGGAAATGAAGGAAATAACGACCCAACAGTAATTTTTGCCCTGCTGCCCTAAAACAAATTACCCTGTCATGCTTATCCAAGCCTCTTGGATTAGTAGCAAAACATCCTCAAGACTTTAACAGTGAATCCACTTGCCAACCACTTAGCACCTCTCTAAATTTCTGCACTGCCATTTTGCTTGCACATTTCCTGGCCAGGTCATTCTCACAGCTTATCATCAATTACAAGCCTGTCTAATTTAGATCAGCTTCACTCCTGAATTCACAAGCATCGTTTTAAAAAAAGACAGGGGAGAAATATATTCAATTTATATTTGCACAGAAACCAGGCAGCACCCCGAACATCAATCACTGCAGAAGAATAATGAAACACAGAAATATTTAACACAAACAAAAATCAGCATGGTGTGTCGACACCATATAAAAGGTCTTGATAATCAACAAAACAACAGGGAAACCTAAGCAACAATAGGAATTCATTTTGTAAGAGCTGTAATTCATATTCACTCTTTCTTCAGCATTCTCAGCTAAATGCATGAGCCACCGGTTCCTTAGCAACAGACTCCGCAATGATGCAAGATTGAAGAGGAACAGCTCTGCAGTTCCACAGTGCAGGTGAAGACAAGTCGGCCAATGTCTCCTGTTGCGGCTCTTCAAAGCCTCTTGAAGTTATAGTCATTAAGCCAAATTCATGTCATTTAATGCCATGAAAAAGCAACAGAATGTATATCAAAGCTTGTTTTTTTTTTGTTTTTTTTTTTATGGGAAGGACACCAAAATCTGTTATGCCATCTGACATACAATGTAAAAATATCAATTCAAAACCATTCTTCATACACATAATGTCAAAGTTTACCCTGAGTAGATTAACAATGAGCTAAACAGACTTGTGAATAAATTGTCACAGGGCATATTCTTTGTATTTTTGTGCTTGTTTTGTTGTTCAGCTGTGGTTTCAGTCTAAAAATGGGTAAAATATTCCCCAATTTAACATTTTGTGTAAGCCTGCAGGTGTGGATGCAATGCCATCATAGTTTTGTTTTCATTCCCGAGGACACCCACCCAAATACAGACGATGTAACATCCTAGTGAGAGATTTCTAATCTCAAACATCAACAATAAGCATCAGGTTTAGCATACAGCACTTCTGAATCAGAAAGCGAGGGCTTCTTTCTAATCTTTGTGCTAATGTTCGACAATCACACAGGGAGAAACTGTGATGGAGAGACCAGTTTCTACACTTAAGAGAGCTGCAGTAGACAATACAGTCCATATGTTGTGTTTTCACAACACTAAAAAGGTACAGTGGCCTCCAAATGTCACCTTATATTCATGAACTTGTTGGCTAGCTAGTGGTATATGTTTAAATGCTAACACACTGTCTTTTCTGGGAGCTGTTAAAGGGCACTCGAAGAAAAGAGATTTCTGTAACTGAAGTCTATACAACAGCTTAAGCAGATATGAATCCACAATAAAAGTCCATCAACACCACAAAACTACTCTTATTTTTAAATTCATGACACCTGATACCTGAAACTGAATAGGGGTTTTCCTTGTGTGTTTGCTCGAAACATTTGTATCAAAACAGATTTGTGAATAATGCAAGCAGTAACCTTTCTGTTTTTAAGCGGCACATCTGAGAGATAACTCATAAAAGGCTCCAGTGTCCTATCAAGATACAGAATAAAGACATGCCTTCATTGAGGAAAATTATGCAACAGTCCTGAGGCATCAGAAAAAAGGGAAAATCATCCTTTTCTCAAAAGGTTGAACTCACACACCACAGACCCACCAGTTGATTGCTTATTTTTACATGAGGATGACTTTCATTCTCATTGTGATCTGTCCTGAACCTGTGGACATGGCACCACACTGGTTCTACCGCAAATTTTTATGGTGGTGGCAACTTTGTTGTGCGATATAAATCAAGGTAATATCAGTTGTTTCAAAGGTAAGCTGCGCGAGATTGTCGGTTACTACTTGTAAGCGCGTTTGGCAGGGAAATTGAGGTTAAAAGTCAACCACAGACTCACTCTTGTTTGGCGTTTTGCCCCGCTATATGTGCATTTCTTCGATGCTGTGTCTCTTGAATGCCTGTTGCTTACAGTGTGGCACCTGGTCCCTATCTTTTTTTAGAAAGCACTGACCTCACTGAAGTGCTGTGAGGGTACACGCCCATAAACATCCTGAGCACTGCAAATAACAAGAAAGTAAGAAAACAGAGGTAGAGGGAAGAGTCTGTGCTGATGAATACACACTTCTAGTGTGTCATAAGTAATGTTTGAGAGGGATTACTTCTGTATGAGTCTACAGATCGTCTTTTAGGGAAATCTAGCATTATATACCTTTAAAAATCAGCAAAAGCAAAACAAAAACTACAAAATCTGTCCCTGTCTGCATTGAAAGGTAACATGGAACATCCTGTTCAATACTGGCTGCATATTCAGATTTTGCAGGCAAATAGTGTCACGATTAACTCTGACATGCTGACATCTGTGGATAACATTAAGATACTGCTACATAACCAGTTTATATATTTAAACAAACACTTCAATAACTTCACTGAAGTGGCAGTAAAGGTATACTATGCATGTTATTCATTAAAAACAATATATTAAGTAATGCATCTCAATCATCACTCATGACCCACAAGAAGTTTATGGCAATGTATTTATCTGCAGAGACACTGCCCTCTGCCTGTATTTTCTTATTTTTTCATTATTTTGTTGTGCTATGGATAATCCACAGCGCAAGAGTGAGGTCACGAATTTCGAAAAGGGACGCTTTAAAAAGAGATGTCTTACCTTAAGCTGAAAGGGGATGTAGTGACGGTGCTAAAGCATTGCCGGCGTAAAGGGGACAGCCTACATGACAGGTTTTGACGGCGTGTTATGTGTGCGACCCATTTAAAAGCAACTCGTAGCTGTTTGCAGTTAAAGAGGAAGAAAAGCAACTAAAATGTCTGCAAATTGGGAAGACAATAGAGAAAGTAAAAAAATGTTTTGCCATGTTATGCCATTGTTATTGTTTGTAAAGCACTGCTGATTCATGTTATATGTCACATTGGAGGCCAAGGCTGTTGTGTTAAACATCTCGCCTGTCACCCTTCTTTTGCTTACACGATGCCAGCATGCCATCTATAATCACATTCTGGAGCAGCTTGTTGCCACCAGTTTTGTTCTGTGTAAAAATGTAAAGGTGGCGTAAAGAAGAGAATTTACAGCAGCCCTATGGCGCGATCGATGTGTAACAGGGCTACTTTCACTGATACTGTTTACTGACAGTAACCAACAATTCTTGCATAGTATACTTTTATGCATTTATTTCTAACATTCAATAAATTTCCCCATGAATCTTTCATACCGGCATACTGTAAACTCCTCATGGGAACTAGTTGTTGAATGCTAACACAATAGCAGTCCTATATTTGCATTAAAATGACAAAATGCTCAAACTACAGTAATGTTGAAGAAATAATCTTACATTTAATATCTCAATATTTCACCATCAGCTCAGAATTTTTGCCAAAGACAAACTAGTTTCACTGATACTCCATATTCTTTCCATAAAGATAACAAGACAGCTGCATATATTGCTGCATTCAGGATTAACTGCAACTGGATTGCTCTTATTTGACTGTAGGCAATGTATGTAAACCAAGATAATGCCACCTAATACTGGATACAATGGTGCAAACATGTCAGTTGCTGTAATACACCTCCAGACCCATGGCAGCTGACTTTGATGGACAGTACACTAACTGCTATATCACACAGCCATCGATTGGAAACATGGGTGGGTGATCGGCAGGGAGAAACACATAAGAAACCGCCACCATTATTTAAGGCGTTCACATCTTGACAGTACCATCATCCACACTTGGATTTAACAAGCTGCTGTGGTTTACAGTCACTGTCATCCTTTCCCCCATTCAGGTAATAACATTAGGACTTGATTTCCAGTGTGACAGAGAATATACCCACTGAGTGCCTTTATAACAAACCCACCATGCCATCTCTGCCATCATTTCTTCCTCCTGCACCTAACAACTGTGTGTGTCTGCATTGTTCAGGGCACTCATTAGTTTCATGCAACATGTGACTTCACATTGGTTGCCTCTGCTCCTCTAACAAAATGAAATCTTTCACTGGAGGTCAGACTGTAGTGCATGACATATGAAAACTGTAGCAAACGTCATTAAAACAGCAGCAACATTTTTTTGGAGATCTCATTACAATCTGCCAATCTGAGTGCAGTTGAACATTTTTTTTGTCAACACTGCAGTGCATGGAGGCAATCCATTTCTTGGATATGAGATCGGCTACGCCCCCAACCTCCAAAAGTGTGATTGTTGACACTGAGCTCATGACAATGTGTACATAAAAGGAAGGAAAAGGAGACCCCCCACACCCCCCTCCAAACACCACCACCCCAAACCCTCAATGAATGAGAAAACCCAGTGTGACTCCCCCTCTTTACTCACCTTCAATGGAGATTACATGCTCTCGGATCTGGTTCTGCAGGGCCAGGTCATCGATGCGCTCGATCAGATCGTAGATTGCGTAAATGTTCGGGTGCACAGACTCGAACCGATGGATCTCTGCCCTGATGGCCGCTGAGTTGGACAAAACAAACTGCGAGCCCGCTGAGCCTTGCTGGGCTGCCTGGCCCGAAACTGTCCCCGAACCGAACTGGCCGGCCCCTGAGCTTGCAGACGATCCGGATCCGAACTGGGACGGGATGGACTGGGGCACTGGGACGGGAACTGGCGCCGGGACCGTGCCTGGAGTGGGCATGGCTGGCTGAGACTGCTGCGAGATACCGGACACTGGGACGCTCGACTGGAAATTCATCTTCTTTTTTTGTTTTTGAAGCGACAAACTCTTTTTTTCTTGTAGAACGGCAAAAAAAAATGCAGGCTAGGATTTCAAGCGATGCGAACAAAAGAAGTCCGCGCGATTTGATGGTGTGGAAAACGATCGGCGCAGAAGCATCAATAGTTGGTCGCCAATTGCAACAAAACGCGGCTCTTGTTCATATTATTAAAACTTGACTGTGATTCATTTTCCGTTATTGGCCAGATCTGTCCTCGGCCCCTTGTCTTTTCTGTGGCTTACAAACCCGCAATGCCTACCACTTGGACACTCCTTTACGGGCTACGGCGCGGTTTTGGTCAAAGCCGTTTTCCTTAGTTGCTCTGTTTGAGGGAGACAATGGGCTAGGCTTCAGCACGGCGCCCTGGTCCACTGCCTTCAATGCGTTGTTTCTGCGCTGAAATGAAATAGCGTTTAGTCCTCTTTGGTCCAAGTGGTCCCTGCCCAGCGCCCTCCTCCGCATGCTGAAACGTCACCCAACACGTAATTGTACTTGAGATGGGGGAGGGTGTGATTGGATTTGGTGGAGGGGGAGAAAAAATCGCAACGTGCACATCATTATAATAACCTACCTGACAGTTATGCAACCACAAAAACCGGCTACTGCAAGATACACGAATAGATACTGCAATTACATATATCATGTGTAGTTAGTAGTCGTTTTCATCTCGATTATTAAGAAAAACCAAAACATTCTATGCCATGGTGGGTTTCACACTTTCACACGTGCATGCACGCGCACGCAGAGACTGCAATATGGGTTTTTAAGGGATTTCTTTGCACCAGTATCAATAATGACAAATGTTTATCCTCTTCAAAACACTCTGCACAACTTTATTTGAGCAGATTATAGGCGGATTCAAACCAAATGTCCAAATACTGCTTATCTTTTCTTAGAAATTCTGCAGCAACACACATAACATATTATGCAATTAAGTTATAAATAATATGATTAGAAAAATGTCACATAAAAGTCTAAATTTATAACCAAATAGGTTTTCACTTACAAGGAATTTGCTTTGGATTTTTGGTGCATCCATAAAACATTAAACATATTAAGAAGAACAGAAATAAGGTAAAGTAGGCCTGCTGCAAAACTCAAGAACACAAATATGGAATAGAAATAAAAACAATAAAATTGCTTTTTTTAAAAAAGATACTTTTAGAAAGTACTATAAGATAGCAAATATGTACAATATAGCAGATTCAGTCTAAGCTGTACAGTTTTGTGCAGGAGGTGCAACATATCAAGCCTAAAATGTGCAAAGGTTACCAGTGGTACAAAATGTGCAATGTAAAAAGGCAATGATACAGTAATTGTTTCTAAGTCATCCACATACATGGATGTCACATGAGGCCAGCTTCCTCCTCATTAAGTTATCACTGCATGTTAAAAAGGTCTCAAACTGAGGAATCTGTAAGAGGTGGTGTGATATGGAAAATAGTGGATCCTCCTCCACTGAAAAAGCAAGAGGCAGAGCCACCTGCTGGTTTGAATGCACATCACAACAACAGCTGTTGGAGGCCAGATGACTGTCACAATCAGTCAAACTGTTGGTGCAGCAGTAGGGCACTGCAGATAATGACTGATCAAACATGGCAAGAGACAAAAAGTATCAAAGGTTATAAGTCACTTCCAGGTAAAGTGTGTCGAAAAACAAACTGCACCAAGTTGAAAAAAGTTTGATATAAAAAAGTCATTCAAATATAATTCAGGGGAGAAAAAGTATTACAGTTCCTGATTTCACAGGCAGCCTGCGGCTTTAACACTTTTCTCTCACATTAATAATACAGAGCGCAATAACCATTTTTTATTATTCTACAGTTATAGAATTGGAAACAGTTGGAAAACGTCAATCTAGAGGTTAATATTGGTTTTGCAGAGAGTGATTTACAAGGGACATAAATGTAGATAATTCACAGTCATCTGAGAATTTTAGTTCAATGTTTTTAATTAAAGTTGCAATAAATTGCCAATAGTTTCTAATAGAGTTTAAAAAGCTGTCATGGTATTCACTTAATTCAGTGCTATTGTCTATCTTTCGTATGTTTATCTAATTCTGTTTTTTCTTCTAATTAATTATGTAACCAAACCTGTTGTGACAACCGAGATGATAATGCAAATCTCTGAACAGCTGCAATATGACACATAACTTTTTTATTCTTTGAGGCGTTGTGTCTAAGAAATTATACATTCAGGAGCAAGACCAACCTGCTGTTTTGAAGATTATGATCATTATTTATGATTTTCAAGAATTAATGACCAACTCTTATTGTTGTATCTTCATTTTGTGACTATAATGAGAGGATCTACCCAAATCATAAAAAGCCATGTTGATCAGCTTTTTATGACTGTGGAAACTCACTGCTTATACCGTCTGAAGACAACAGGCGTATATACTTCTCTTTATGTAACAATGAACCACCTCTGCAACATGCTGCACACCTCATGCTGTGCGTGTTATCTTCAGCCTTCTGCCACCATCTGTTGACCAAATTTGGAACTTCCCCCTTCCAAACACATTACCATGCTCATCCTGTTGCACTCCATTTTAGTGTAAACAACATTTATAAGCGACACTGATTGTTTATTTTGCCAATAAAGATTTTAGCACTTTTCAGTTCATTTCACAGCAATGTTCCATTTACCACCTATTTGCGTAACAATTACATGCCTGTAGGTGAGCTCCTCTGGTAAAGAAAAAGCAGCAGGAAGCCACAAGCGGAAATTGGTGGATCTTCAAATAATGTGCAATAACTTCAAGTTTCTGATCATCTGTGGCTCGCAGGCCTTACTAATTTCATTCTCTGTTCAATTACATGAATTATGCAGTAAATTCTTTGGCTTATTGGGAATGTATTGTAACATGATGATGCTGGCACTGCTGATATGTATTATGTAATAAGGGATATGACACAAGAGTCGCCTGCAGGGCTCGGTTTTTTGGCAGATGGCTGATCTAACATGTTGTTAGATCAGTAACTACAGTACAACATGGCACAGAGTCAGTGTCATATAATCTACGCCATTTATCACCCCTTCACATATCAGAAAATGTAGGATATTCAAGATGTACTGAAATACAGTTTAGATTGCTTGACTGAGTTTTTTGAATTTATCTAAATACACAATCATGGATGAATTACTGAACAGCCTTCCAGGTACAGGCCCAGGGGCCTTAAGTGTCAGGGCCCCCAGGCCTTCAACTGCAAATGTTCACTTGGAGATAAATGTACCATCTAGAAAGATTTTAAATGACTACAAAGAAACATGAAAACGACTATGAAGAGACACAAAATAACTACAAAAATGTGTAAAACAGCTGCAAAGGGACACAACAAGACTCACAGCAACTTCAAAAGGGGCAAAACAATCACAAAGACACAAAAACCCACAAAAAAAGAAACAGAGTAACTACACAGACACAAAACAACTACACAGACATAAAAATGACACAAAATGACTACAAAGAGACACAAAACTGCATAGAGAATCAAAATGACAAGTTAATGTAAATCAACTACAAAGAGATTAAAATTACTATAAAGAAACACAACATAACTAAAAAGATACTCCAAATATCTACAAAATTATCCAAACAAACCGCAAAGAGACTAAAAATGGCAAAATAATTATGCAAAGCTTCTATAAAGAGACTCAAAATGATGCAAAGCAAAACAAGACTCAAAATGACTACAAAACATTGCAATGTGACTACAAAGAGATTAATTGACTACACACTACACACAGCAACTACAGAGACTCAAATTTACCACAAAACAATGCAAAGCAACTACAAAGAGACTCAAAATTACCACCAAGGGGAACAAAACCGCTACGAGACGCAAAACTACTACAAAAGGGACAAAACAAACAAGGACACGATACTACTACAACGAGACGAAACCACAGAGAGATGAGTATCAACTACAAAGAGAAGCAAAACAACAAAACCAAACTAAGCAACTATAAAGTCTGTTTCTTGCTCTGATGTAGGAGAAGTGGTGAGGCCGTGCCCAGGGGCACACAGTCGCATAATCCACCCATGTATATAATCTCTGGTGAATATGAGTAAAAGCGCAATTGTAAACATAAACAATTACATAAAAAGAGAGATGGTGAAGACTTTGTGTTTCAACACTCATCTTTTACAGTTTGAATAAAAGTTATTATATTAAATAAGTTAATAAGTTTAAGTCACAATGCACAGTGACGTTAGCTATTTGAGCATTATAATACCTCCCAGTTGGCTCATTTGGTCTCTTGCTCTGAATGATCTGTGAGTAATACTGAGAGCAGCCCTGGGACTGGAAGTCGCCATGAATACTAGAACAGTCCAGTTTTATTGAAATCCAGTGAGAAAAATATGTGAGAGCCAACATTAATGAAACCTGTCTGAATTACTGATTCTCATTTTAACTTGCAGCGGACTAAATTTGAGTCCTCTTTCAAAGTCCTAATGGCCAAACCCCTCATGAGGGCTTCACAAAGGCCCCACTATAAAACAGACAGAGTATATCCTGCACTTGAACTCTGATCACACTGAAGACAAGATGGAGCCAGTCTCATTATTGTAAATTTATCCTTCAACCACGGATGACCCCAGATAAGCATCTTCTGGCAGTTCACCATACATACTGAGTGAAGTGAAGCTGCATTGTTATTGATCAGATAATAAACATATAGTTGCACATATAGGCAGCTGAGCGATGGAGTCAAAGGAAGGGTTATAATGCCACTAATGGAACAAAGGGAAAGCTTTACATACTTCCAGCTTGAGCAGAAAACATACAGAAAGCACTATAAATATGAGTAAATGATCACATGGAGGTGAATAGGTTGAGTGGTCCCTCCCTAACCCTCATCTGACCCCTGTTATGTCATTAGCACTCAGAGGAGTCACATATAAGTCAAACAACGACTCACTGTTTCGTACATCATAACAAGTTTCTTATCCTTCCTAATGAGTGGAGTTTCCTGTCTGCGCTCTCTCAAATCTCTCATTCCATTTGAAGATTTTTAAAATGACAGCCAGGCTCTGACACTTGCAATTATTCTCTTTAATGTGGAAATAATTAGTCCATTGTGTATATAACTGTATGCTTTAATTAATTTTGTTTGTCTGTGCCTTTACACTGTCTGTGTTCTTTCTTGTATGAAGCTCTCTCTTTCAAAAGAAATCCTGAGCTACAAGTTTAAATGCAGAATTCATAAATTAAATCGAAAAGCCTGCACCAACTTTGAACCATACAGACATGTAATTGGTCAGATGCAACCAATTATATGGAAGCTTAATAACTTAAAGTGTGACATTCAGAGCATTACTAGAGTAGCAAACAAGTAGCGATGTAAATATGAAGTGAAGTCATGACGTCCTGAGCTGAGAGTGAAGCTGATCCAGCAAGCACAACAAAAACACAAAAAAGTTGGAGGAACCTCACCTCCCTCAACCTTCAAATCCTAGATGGCTGCTCTGTGCATCAACAGTAGTGAAAGCTGTATGAATGTAGCCTACTCTTCATTAGCACTTCTGTCGTGATTGTGTCTCAGAAAGTACCCCGGGATGACGCTTCTCTATAAGCCGACTGAATTGTTGCAGGAAATAAACTGTGTCAAACAAAAGTTTATGATACTTACACATCTTGTTAAGCAAGATAATTTTCAAAATAGAACACCACTCTTCTTTTTTTAGATTTTTTTTTTTTTGGGCCTTTTTGCCTTTAGTCATTAAGACAGCGTCAAAGTGAGAGGGAGGGGATGGCACGCAGCAAAGGGCCGCAGGTTGGAATCGAACCTGCACCCATTGCAGCAAGGACATAGCCTTTGTACATGGGGTGCCCCCACTTTTAGGATTTTTAAAGCCTAAATGCAATGAGAAAAATGTAATAAGCTAACATTAGATATTAAACAAACTACACTACAAGTCACATGACTTACAGTAACGTTGACACCATAATGAGACTGTAAAGCCATGTTAGGTGTGATAACGTTCTGTGGTTCTGCCTCTTGTTAGCAACGTCTTTTTTTAAGACGCATTAAAGCTTCAAAGTTCACAAGTGGGGTATGTATTGATGCATTTAATGTCATAGAACAAAACATGAAAGTCTCTTAAACTTGTGCTAACCGAGGACCTTGAGGACCCCTAGAACATTCAAGCTTTATTTGAAAAGCAAAACGAATCGTTGAATATTCGTATTGAACAGCCAAATCTGATTCGACAGACATAATTCTGGGTCGGATACAGCCCTGACTGTTATCAACTGGTATTTCTAACAACATGCTGTACTGGAACGCAATCAAATCAGGTGTGACATCATTCCCAGCTCTTACTTCCGACCTACGAGGTAAATGGCTAGCTAATCGCTGCCACTCTGCACGGCCCTCATACTGTTGGCCCTTATACAACTAATACTGACCCATAGTGGCACTGACATGGAAGCGCTGCACCCGTCCTCTGAAATCTCCCACTTGAACATCGTTAGCTCCGTCAGCACTGTTGCACTGTTTGTACTCTAAGCACCGTTGGCTGCTTACATCGGTTCAGCCACTCCATGTTGAGAGCCATACGCAGACAATCTGGGCTCAGACTCTGAGCCATTCTCTCTGAACACATCTCCTTCAGTGTACAACAGTTTTGATCTGTTTCACAAAACATGTAGCAAAGTAAAGGTTAAATGTCACCCTACTTAGTTTTGTAATTTGTAGCTTAATTTATTTTTTGAACCTCCGTTCATGTGGTCATACACATACTGAAGTAGTCTGTTTCCCATGGACATTTAAGTTAGGGTAAACGAAACCCTGAGTGCACTGCCTTTTTTAAGTCTCCCACACAGGGTTTATTTGGAGTTTAAAATAAATAAATTATATAAACGCATTAGAAGCATCATAAACCTGTCAAACATGCATCTATGAGAGAAAAGAGAGAATTGGCTGTTAATTAATAAGAACATAAGGACAAAAATAAATTAATTTATCAAAGTAAACAACTTGCATAAGAGACAGCATCTTTCATGAGCAAACTGCAGAGGGAAGAGATGAATCCCTATTGATTCTCTTTTATGTTTAGGCTCTCTAGCGTGCCATCCAGACACATCAGCTTATACTACCATCTAAGGATGTAATCAGTGCAGCACAGAGAGCCGCTGGCCTTCACAAGCACAGGCCTCTGAGAGATCTCAGATAGCTGCGACTGGATCACGCCAGTGACCTCACTGGCTGGTTAGGCAGAGCTCCTCACTCTTTTTCTGTTGCTCATGTTCAAGTTATTAAACCATTTATAACACACTGAACAAAACTCCTGTGAAACAAGGTTATCTTCCAACATAGACTTTTATGGAGTTCATTTTAAGCAAGAAACACAAGTTATTTTATTACTTGTTAGATCACCTCTGTGCTTGATAAGGGGATTTTATTTTAAATTCCAAGATAGTTCCCAGTGTTTGATTACAGCCGACCTGGGAACAAGTAACAAATCATTGTTGCAATGCAATTAAGTGTAAGATTTGACTCAACAATGTCATGTTATAGTTCATAAGATGATGATAGATAATTTATTAATCCTTCACAGGAAATTACATTTGTTACGGCAGTTCATTTACAGCTAACCACACATAAAGTAAAAGCATGTCTGTAATAATCCACAGGAAAAAAAAACAACTTGAAAATATATAATAAATAATATATATCAAATACTAATAAATACTTTGTAAAGTATAAAAGTTTGAAATGCAAAAGTGCAGTAGTAAAATAGATGCACTGATTTTGTTATAGTGCCTATTAGGACACCAGCATCTCTGACCTTCTTGAGTGAGCTGGGACGAAATTTGAGGACTATCTAACACTATACTACGAGCAGGGAATGTATCTTTATATAAAACTGCACATATTTACAAAAAAAATAATGATAATAATCATACTATTACAGTCTCACATACAGATTACAGAATGTTCCTATGTACATGTTTGTTGCAATGCGGTGCTGAAGCTGTAACCTTTGGACATCTTGAGATATTGACCAGAATGTAAAATCAAGCTCTGCAGGTTGAGTCAAGTTGTGCAGGTTTGAGCAGTGCTTGACATGTTTGTTCATCGGGAATGCAGGCAGAAGACACTAAGGTCATTGTAATCCCAGTGTTGTTGTTTGGTGGACTGAAGACCCTCTACACTCTTAAACAGCTGAACAAACATACCAAATACATATATTACCTTGACATGTTCTGACGTCAGCTAATTTATGAGAATTGCTGCTTAAAACATGATTTTAAGCTTATGTTGGAGTTTTACAATGGTTTAAAGAGGTCTACAAGACGGTCAAACCTCATTGGAGTCAAACTGGCAAACAAAGGTAGCAACAATTTATGGAATAACAGTGCATATTTCTACAACTTGTTGGCAACCAAAGGAATATGTATTTGTTCATGCATAGCCCTTTACTGTTATATGTCAAATATATCCTTGTGAGGTGCAACAACAATTCCTTATGGTCATTTTGGTGTTGGTGTTTTTTTTTTCCACCTCCAAATGTGAGAGGCCAGTTTTTCAGATGCCTTTCACAAGTATTTGAACCTTGAATGCTACGCAAAGTATTGCAATATCTTTTTTTAAAAAACATGGGGAAAAGGCAATTAGCAACTATAATAATAAATGCTTTACATATTGTGAGAAATTAGTAGATTAGTCATTTTTGGGTCATTGCCTTCTTCTTGTGTTTTTGTAAGAAATAAGCCAATTTTCTCAGGTTTCAAAGGGTTAAATAATTAATTTATGCCTAAGTGTTTTTTTATTTTTTATTTAGCAGAAGAAAATGGTGTTGTCCTATCCATGCAAAAGTTATTCAAAAACAATTTCCAGGCACTTTTAATGTAATATCACCTGTATTACCGCACAGAGCACTGCTCAAGAGTCTGAAAATAATGCCCAATGTTTTCAATGCCAATTTTCACCTCCTGCCCCTGCATTTGAACCACTCAGCAGGACTGAGAACAGCACAATAGCACAGATTTGAACCCTGATCATCTGGTTAAAGAACTGCGTCCTATTTACACTGCTACTCAAGGTTACAACTCGTGGACAAAGGGTTACACGGCCCTCCTGTACAGTGACTTCATGCACTGCACAAGAGTTCACTACAGGTAGATAATTTGAGACTTTTTGTTGCATACTTTTGACTGTAGTGATGTATAAAGGTGTTATAGGTAATAAGAAGAAAAGGAAAAGGGAATTGTTTCCATTATTGTTTCCATTTTATGTGTTTTGGTTAAATAAATTATGGCACTACAGTGACCTCTAGAGGGAGTTTTTATTATACAACATTACAAGGATTAATCCGAATTTGAAATATATTATTGTTCCCCACAGGGATATTGTGATTAGGAAGCATTATAGAAAGAGGAAATAATAAGTATGAAAATGAGAACAAATTTAAATAAAAATATGTGCATTATGCATCAATTTCACACCAGTTTTTAAATTTGAAAAATGTAAAATATGTAGAATATGCTAAGTATGTAAAGTGTGTAAAAAAAATGCATTGTGCTACATTACAATGCAAAAACTAAAATGTAAATTTTAGAAATATAAAAAAATATGTGTTATGCTACATTGTACAACACAATGTATTCATAAGTAGACATAAATATAACAAAATATATACAATATGTGCATCTGTTAGATACATTAGTGGTGTTAGAAGAATCAATTAGGATAATGAAGAATATTGTTCAGTTAAATGATTGCACATAGTATAGTACTAATTTTTGAAACAACTAGTGCAGTTAAGACTGTTAAGCTAAATGACAATCAATAAATAAAACTGTGACAGAGGTGATCTTACAGTTTGATTCGAGTTTTGTTTCACCAATAAAAGTTTACTCATACTTTACATCATTGATAGTTAATATTTAATAATCAAACTCATGTGGGACTGACTTGTTCATTTAAATACATGATGTACATAATGTAGATGGATTACATTTGGGATATGGCTCTGGCGTCATCATTCCCCACAAGCACACATTAAATTCAGCCCAGTAGACACTGGGGACTAATGATTTCATTAATGACTTTGAAACATTTAGAGACTTATGCATTTATGCATTCATCTACTTGGCAGCAATTGGTCTTTGGACTTTTAAAAAAGCATTCAGGTTGGGATGCTAAATGAGATGAAGTCGACTGTGGCCTGTAATAATAAAAACACACTAAAAAATAAACACTTAGGGATAAAACTGCATTAATTGTTTGTTTGACTCAATGTCAGGGATTTTGGTTGCATTAATATCAATTTTGTATTTTTTTTTTTTTTAGATTAACCAAAGCAAAAAAAGTTTCTGTAACTTTGCATGGATGTTTCTATTTCTTCATTTTTGACTGTTAAGAGCATACTCCCATTCTTTGCCTTTTGTGTTTTCAACCACTGAAATGATCCCAGATAAAGAATATATAAAACAATTAAAAGTTTCAGTTTAATAAAATACCACTAGTGGAGACGTCAACCCTTAAACTATCTCCTCTCTGCAGTAAAATAGGATCATCCACACACTGCAGCCTTACATTAACCACACCCCTTCTCATGTTGCAGCAAAACACTCGACGTCGTTTTTTTCTGTTATTTTCCCAGAATACACCTGGAAAAGTACAGTGACGAAAGTACATACTGATGGGAAATTCGACACTATTGTAAGATCCGAATCTTCTGAACCAACTCAATGGGACGCACATTTTAGACTGTTGATTTACTTTATTGATCCGTGTGGGTTCATAGGTCACATATGTGACACAAAAAATAAATATACATATATACATGAATACATAAAATAATGATTAAATTATAAAACTGTATAAACAAAAACATAATCTAAAATATTAAAGTAACGTAGAGGTGGGGGAAAACTGATAAACAATACAATAACAATACTCAGCATACAACAACATGTTTTCAATAATGTGGTGATTTAAGTATTATGACACTATTGTATAGTGGGGCCTCTGCCAATTCTCACCCCTTGTATAATGTTAGATTTTATCTGATATTATTTCTAAATTTCTTGAATTTGAAAGACTAATAAAAAGGACTTGGTTTCAAACTGAAAGTAGGGTTATGGCAAGCCAAAAAAATAACAAAATAAATAAAGGAACATATTTCAAACACATCTATTTAAGTCTATGTATACACATGTATATGTATATAATACTAATGTTTAAACATTATTTATAGCCTATAAGTAAAATTATAACAGCGTAGAGTAAACAAGGCAGCAAATACAGCAGAAACTGCTTTTGTGACAGCTACAATCAAATGCTAACATGATAATATTAGACACATGTAGTCTGACAATACCATTTTACTAAGTTACGACAGTTTATATCGTTAGCCTTCTGAAAATACGAATAACATATGCAAAAGCATAAAAATTTAGCATAAAAGAAACAGTACTTACCTTCAATAAAATACAAGTGGTATGTCAGCTAGCTTGCAACGTGCTGGCTGTGAGATGTGTTTCAGTTGAACGGATCGTTTACGGACCGCACATCAGCAGATGACAACAACAAAACAGACAGAGCTACTAAGAGGGTGTTAGCGTAGTTAGCTACCTGAGATAAACAATTGGTGGTTTTGTCCGTGTGCTACACCATCTTTGCCGGATATTGCCAAATCTGACATTGATTTTACAGCACCATGGTTAATTTGTGCCATCAGCCATGGTTGTCGGTTATTTTATTCTAGTTTAGTCCAGCTAACGTTAGCTAAGTGGCTCGCTAAGCTAGCTCTATGGATGCCAAGCTGAAACAGGTTAGCTAGCTAGCTCGGTTGCTAGCTTGTTAGCTAACCAGCTCGCCTATGCGAGGTGGATAGGGAGAGAACAGGGAGATGCGAGCGAAGTGAGGTAAGGCCAACGAAATCATTTATTCAACTGACTCAATGTGGAATCTCATCGTTATACCAATACAAGTCTAAACAGGGGATGTTGGATATTTAGGCTAATCTCATTACATTTGTCAAATTCATCGACGTTAGAAATAGCTATCTTGCGCTACCCTGACAGCTGTGTTAGCTAATAGCCAGTTAGCGCAGTCAGAGGGTTGTTATTGACCAGCTAGCATGCTAGTAGCTGCTGGTGGCCCCTTACTTAATTGGCACTGTAGCCATGACTAACCAGAGCCCTCGATGTTAATAGCAACGTTAAGTGTTAGTGTACTTTTAACTGTAAACGTTTATTCTCTGGTAACTGTATGATAAGACGTTTGCGGAGGTACAGCTATTAACGGCAATGAGCTATCGGTAACTAACATTGATACTATGTTATAGCAACTTAGCTGGTAAGGTGTTTCATGTTGTCACGCTAACAACAGTTCATGGGTAGTAGTTAGTTAGCGCTTTTCTGTTATATCTGTAACTTGGTATTTTTGCAGTCTAGCTTTCAGGCTCGAGGCTCACAAGTTAAACGCCTAAAATGTTAACCATCTACTTCTACAGGCAGTCGTGAAAGTTTGCCTTTGTCTTACATCAGACCAACATAATAGGTGACTTCTTACATAATAAAAACTTGACAGTGTCCAGGAACTAACGGCACGGTGACTCAGCTACTCAGCTAAACTAATTTTCGTTCAGGGGCCACATACAAACCAATGTTATGTCATAGGACCAGACTAGTTAAAACGTCAACTGTTTTACAGTTCATTAAGCTTTGATACAGTAAAAATGCTTGATTTTTAGTATGAGTGTAGTGTGAGATGTCCTGATCTCCGATATTTCTGTTATTGTCAGGAATTGTCAAGCAGTATTTTTTTATAGTGCTGAAGTTTTCAGATTTGAAGTCATTTCAAGACTTTGGACTTTTAATTACTGGAATGTTTCTAAATTTACACAACAATGCTTGATTTTTGTGCCCGTACATCATCAGAGATGCCTACAACTGAAATGTTATAGTCAATGTCAGGGTTTATCTATTTAATTATTATTTCTAGCCACCCAAAAAAATATAAAAGAATAAAGACATTTACAGCACAATCAAGTCGTATTTACTTTTTAATTTGTCTCGTATAATTTTGGTCAGGCTCTAATATTTATGATTTATTTTATATTTCACACTTGGCAAAGTCATCCAGAGGGCCAGATTGGACCTTTTGGCGTGCCGGTTCTGGCCCGTGGGAAGTACGTTTGACGCCCCTGATGCACAGAAACAGACTACCATGATAGTGTCCTTACATATCATTATACATACATACAACATAGGTATTAATCAAATAGCTTCATGGCATTGTGGTTTCAGTAAATTGCAGCATCACTTCTCAGCAGATCTTACTTAATAATAATAAAGGACTAGACTATATTTATCAGAAAATAGGGGTGGCTGGGGTGTGACTTAGTTTTTGTTTTTTGTTGTTGTTTATTTTCATGATATTATGACCAAAGTCACAATTATTTTTCCTTGAGCTTCCCTGAGTGACTGGGGGGGAACTATAAACAACTATTTTTTATATTTACACCAAATGTAGGTACTAGTGGAGCAAATGCAACGAGCAAATAGCACAAGTTATCACCAAAACAAACAGCTTACTTCTTACAAAAATTGCAAAGTATCTTTAAAAATTGTGTGGTTAATGCCCATCAGAAATTTGTAAATTTTACAAATCTGGCTATGATAAGTGGTGTAATTTTGCAAGCATGCCTTTCAAACCTGCTAGAGAGATTTTGGATTCAGATGTTATATAAAATAAATACAAAATACAAACATTTATAATGTTTATGTCTCTCCCTTAAGCTAAAATAAAAAGCACAAATTCTCCTCAGTGCTTAAAAAGTTACCTGACATGCCTCCCCCTGTTTTGCATCACCTCTTCCATCTCATCTTCATCAACTTTGAAAACTAAGATTACTAAGATTAAGACTATCTGATGTTTGTGTTTGTGTTATTTTTTCACAGGGTGGCCTTGAATGAATAAATGAGCAAGACAGGCAAATGCGAAGAACTCTGGGAGATTCAACATGAAGTTGTATGTGTTCCAGGTCAACAATGGCAGCACATTGACATTTGACACCGATCTTGCTGTCCAAACGTAAGAAACTGGCATTTTACTTATAACAGCCAGGAATAGTGGTCAGTACATCTTGACTATTTTAACTTAAATACATTCTTTCCTTGTCTCAGTGTACTGGAGCTTAAACATGCCATCCAAGCCAAATACAAGATTGCAATTCAACATCAAGTCCTTGTTGTCAATGGAGGGGAATGTATGGCTGCAGAGAGGCGTGTCTGCAGCTACAGTGCTGGCACTGTAAGTTTACACAACTTATGAGTGTGCTTTGTATTTCCCTTGAGGGTATACAGGTTGCATTTGTGCATACTGTTTTTAATGTTTTACTGTTGATCTTCAGGAAACCAACCCCATATTCCTGTTCAACAAAGAGATGATCTTGTGTGACCGGGATCCGACGATCCCCAAAACCACCTTCTCTATTGAGAGTGAGATTCAGGTCAAGGTGGAGGAGTCTCTACTGATGCCAGCTGTCTTTCACACTGTTGCCTCGCGAACACAACTTGCTCTGGTAGTTCTCTTTTTACTTTTTGAGCTGCCTTTCATTGAGGTTTTCATTCTGGCCCTAAGAAATTGCATTGAAATGTTTGCCCATCTTTCTGCACTTTTACTTTATGAGATTGTTGTATGGGAAGCTCCTAACTTGTCTTGATTTTGTTATGTTTTTTTGCCTCTTCAGGAAATGTTTGAAGTTGCCAAGAAACTTTGCTCTTTCTGTGAACGACTGGTTCATGATGAACACCTTCAACACCAAGGCTGGGCTGCCATCATGGCTAATCTGGACGACTGCACTCTGTCGTATCAGAAGTTGCTTATGAAATTTGACACTTCATACACAAATTATCAACATGACCTGGAAGAAATTAAAGTTAAACTTTCAAAGTAAGTGCTGGTACAGATTACATATACACATAACTTCATACTTTGCTTATTTTATCTAATAGTTTTGAACTTGAAATACAAAGTACTGTATGCTTATATCTGCGTATTGCCTTTTCTGACGTGATAACTACTTATTTAATCACAATCATAACTAAATTAAATAACTGAAATGAGCCTGATGAACTTGATGGTCTCAATTTTGTTATGATTGCAGGTTAGGAACATCAGTGTCTGTCATGGCGAGGATACCTCTGCTGGAATGTTTGACGAGACACAGTTACAGAGAGAGCATGGAGAAGTCCAGCTCGACCCCAGGAAAGGATTCAGACGAGACAGAAGAAGAAAAGTCCACTGACTCTGTGCTCTGCGCTGCTGATGCACCGAAGCCCCCCAAGTCATCACCCTCTTTCTCAGCTTCGGGGACGGCCACATGTGAGTCA
The DNA here is from genome assembly GCF_026936395.1 of Plectropomus leopardus. Taxonomy (NCBI): domain Eukaryota; kingdom Metazoa; phylum Chordata; class Actinopteri; order Perciformes; family Serranidae; genus Plectropomus; species Plectropomus leopardus. Next base: position 24,966,213 of record NC_142187.1, on the reverse strand, counting down.
ACTGGAGACCAGGAGACAAATGAAATGACTGACAGTGGTGGGTTGAGAGCTGCGCTATTAGATGATGATGATGCTCCAGAGCTCGCCAACCCGCCCTGTTTCAATGTCACACTGTTAGACTGGATCAACGTGCAAGACCGACCCAATGATGTGGAATCGGTTGTGAGGAAATGTTTTGACTCCATCAATAGGGTGAGTCACAGTTATATGAATAGAAATGACAAAATAGTGTTCTAAATATGAAGTCATGAATTATGGTGGAAAATATTACAAATCTTGACTGAAATGTTTCTTTCAGCTTGACCCTCGGATTATTCAGCCCTTCCTGGCAGATTGTCGTGACACAATTGCCAAGCTAGATAATCAAAACATGAAAGCCATCAAGGGGCTTGAGGACAGGTTGTACGCTCTAGACCAAATGATTGCAAGCTGTAAGAAGTTGGTGAATGAACAGAAAGAACTTGCTCAGGTACGTAAAGTAAGAAAAAATAAACTATAAAATTAATGTCTCCTTTATTTTTTTTTTTTTAACGAACTGTGCTCAATCATTATCTCCTGTAGGGATTTTTGGCCAATCAAAAGCGGGCCGAAAACCTGAAAGATACATCTGTTCTGCCTGATTTGTGTCTGAGTCACACCAACCAGCTGATGATCATGCTGAACAACCACAGGAAGCTGCTAGACATCAAAAAGAAATGCACCACTGCCAAACAAGAACTTGCAAACAACCTACAAGTCCGACTCAAGTAAAAATGAAAACCACTTCTTCCCCAGTTACTTTGTTATACTTTTGTAATAACCAGTGTTGGACAGTAACAAAGTACATTTACTGAGGTATTGTACTTAAACAGAGCTTTTGATTATCTGCACTGAACTTTAGTATTATTATTTTTTACACTAATTACTTTGACTCCACTTCATTTGAAAGACAAATATTGTACTTTTGACTCCACTACATTTCTATGAAGGCTCTCGTTACTCGCTACATTTGCTTGTCTACAACAAGTCAGTGTATTCAGTGGGTTGTTTTATAGGCATCACATTCTGTAATGTATTGTGATAATATCTGACAATATGTTGAGGTTTAAAAAAAAAAAGAAAGAAAAGAAAAGTGAATACAGAGGGTTTTTTTAAAGCTAGTACTTCAGTACTTAAACTCAGTAATAATTTGAATCAGCAACTTTCAATTGGAGTAATATTTGATCAGAAGTATCCATACTTTGACTCAAGTAATAGATTTGTATACTTTGTCCACCACTGGTAATAACTCTGTCTTCTGTGCTTGTTTCTAAAAATGCCAAAGTCAAGAAAATCATGTTTGCAACATTAACAATTGTAATGATTTTGCATTAGATGGTGCTGCTATGTGATGCTTCATGCGGACCAAGACGGGGAGAAACTTCAGGCTCTACTCAGACTTCTGACGGAGCTGATAGAAAGAGTGAGGGTGGTGGAAGCTCTCAGTACGGTGCCCCAGATGTACTGCTTGGCGGTGGTGGAAGTCGTCAGGAGAAAAATGTTTATGCGCCACTACAGAGAGGTCAGTGCTAAATGCCATCATAGGACAGTAATCATGCTTTCAGACATAGTAACTCAAAGGGGCAAGGTTTGTTGCTTCACTGAATCTGTAGCTTTTGGGTGTGTTCTGCGCTGAGCACATAATTTCGGCTCTACTGTAATTGGGCAATTCTCTGACTTTGCCACTATAATGAAGAGAGAACCAGACTATTATGTTGTTAGCTAGAGCTTGAAAAGTAAGTTAAGTTTTTGTGTTTTGTTTGTTCAGTTTTATGTTTTGGAGGCATTACTTGCTTTTCAGTGTTTTTACCTTTGTAATGTAACATTCCTGAAGCAGTAAACGTAACAAAATATTATAACGGGTGCCTAAGCTGATAAAATGAGATAGCATTGCTGGTCTTGTATCTTTTCCAGAAATGGAACTTGTGTTCATGCCCTTTTATGAAGGTCATCCTATTTATCAGATTCATGGAGGACTAGGAGTGAGTCACTGTGTTGTTTGGGAGTTGAACTATTGGTGGCTGCCTCCATCACATTAGAATAAGACAAAAGGCAAAGACTTTATCAGCGCTTTGAATCTTTGCTTAGTGAAATATAAAAGGCACCTGAGCTGACAAAATAAACTGTCATTGTGGTCCTTTATCTTTTATAGGAATGGAACTGGTCTCGATGCCCCTAATTGTGGGATATCCTATTTACAGACTAAAAATTAAATAAAAAAAGTTTTTGCTCCCATTTTTTTTCACAGATTTTAGCTTTTTTTATGCACTCAATAGATATATTGTACTCAAATTGCAGTCACAAATTTGTTAAAATCCAGATTAGTGAGCACTTCTCTTCCAAGATAATCCAACCACCTGACAGGTGAGGCATTACAAGATGCACAGCACAATAAGAAAGAAAGACGTCTTTTGTGTGCATAAAACAGTGAAAGATCTTTAATTTAAACCTATAAAAATGGGGGGATTATGTGGCATTTAAGTCTTTGTTTTATGTAGTAGCCTTACAAAGGTCTAGGAGTGTACATTTGTGCTTTTTGGGAGTTGCTTTATTGGTTGCCACTCCTATTGCATTAGAATAAGGCTAAAGGCAAAGGCGTTATCAGCTCTTTGTATCTTTGATAAGGACTGCTGTGCTACCTCTTTGTGTTGCAACTAAATATGCAGTAAGAGTGAGTAATAGAAGCCAATAATAGAATTGATTTGGTCATATTTGTCGTCTTTACTGAGCTAAATTTTGTTTTTTTCTCTCTCCTGTTGCGCTTCTTTGCTCTCCCTTTATATTTTTCTAAAATTGTGTCTTAAAGAGTTTCCTGCTGAGAGACAGACCTCTTTGTTTTGTAGAGATAATAAGACATTGATTGTACAGTTTTGAACAGGAATGAATTTAAACAGTCTCCTTTTTTGACATTTAAACTCATAACAGAAAAATGCTTCGTAACATGAAAATCTATGCTTGGGAAGTTGTGACAGTTGACATTTTAAGAAACACAGTTATTACTTTGTTGTTGAAAAATCTTTACTATCAATCTTTTCAGTGGGCTTATGCACTTGTGAAGGATGGGAAACGACTGTACGAGGCGGAGAAGTTCAAAAGGGAATCCTTTGGGAAACTCTTCAGTAAGTGTCTTTTGAAAATTATCAGCTGATGATATTTGAGTTGTCACTGTAGTGCCTGACGTGTTTTTGAAATACCACATATTCTCAAACAAGATTAGCGTTTTGATGAATTCACGTAATTTCTTTCAGGAAAGTCTTTCCTCAGAAATCGTTTGTTTAGGGGACTTGATTCATGGCCTCCAACATCATTTTGTGTAAGTTACAATCTGAGAGCAGTTTGGTAAAGTTAGCATTATCATGTATATTATTTTCACTGTATTATAAGAGATCTCTTCTTTCTTCTCTGCTTATTATTGTTTACAGACACGAAAGCCCAGAAGGTTTGACGACGAACTCCCAGACATCTCACTTGACGACCTGCAGTACTTGAAATCTTGTTGTCCTGTAGAGGTGCAGCCTTTCCTTATGTAAGTCACTATGTCCTCAGTTATTAAAATAGCCTTACATATAACTGATTGCTTTGAAGCCTGATCCTGTGGTTTCGAAACTGACCCGACTCCAAGCCTCTATGGCACTAACTTGCAGACTTTCTGCCTTAGACTCTTAGCACTGTAAGAAAATCTTAAGATAGTTTTGACTGTTCAATCCTTTATGTTATTGCTAATATTTTTTTCTGCAGGGTTCCCACAATGTGCGACTTCGAGCCCTTAAATCGCCACGTAGAGACGCTTCACCAGTTGGTCCAAGCCGCACAGAGTGTTGATGAGATGTCCCAAACTATTACTGACCTGCTAAGTGAACAACGGGTAATGACTGCTTTATTAACAACCATAATTTGTGTTAATTATTTTTGTATGAAGAAACATTTTTGCTATTTTTGCCACCATCATGACTGTAAGGGAGCAGGGAGGGACAATTCCACTGGGTACAGCTGCAACAGTGTGCAGTGTATAAAGTGGTTGCAATTAAATGCAGCCGCCTGGTGAAGATGTGTCCTCTTTTAAGTGCACTTTTGTAATTAGTAAAGCCCACTCACCACAACACAAAAAATCTGCAAACACCCGCTGACATCTGTTTTTTTAACGCAGTAGGAACGTGTACACTTGGTATTCACACCTGGGTCATGGCTATTTATCGCCTCCAGCTCCAATCGACATCAACGGGAACGCAACACCTGGTTAGACATGCTTATTTAAGGCCCTTAACCAACAAGATACAACAACGTGCCAACCCAAAATACATTTTTTTTTCTGCCCAAGCAGCACTCAAATATCGCTCTAAATCAGTCTTAGCCAAGTTTGAAAGAGAGACTGAATAAGTAAGCCATACATTTTTAACAAAAAAGAAACTGTGACGTTTTCACTGGCCTTATACCTGTATTCCGGCCTGTATGTGATGTCAAATTTGACACACCAAAAAAGACACATGCTAATTTTCATGGAAAATGGATTTAAATTGAAATTGGTCAGGTTTCTGGTGCAATAAATATTTCCCTTCTCTCTTTCTCTCTCCCTTCATCTGCTCTGTCTTTGCAGATATCATTTTGTCAGAGATCAACCGTGTTGACCCCACAGTCTGGAAGCATCCCTGAGACTACGACACCGAGGTCCTCCAAAACCCCTACCTCTCTTAGCCTTCAGGGACCCAGCTGCCAGCCCCTACATGTTCCCGTCCCAGCTCCTCTAGAGGATTTATCCCCAGACAGCATAGACGCACAAACATTTGACTTTGAAACCATCGGCCACCCAAACATGGATCCCGTCCTGCAGCAGGGCTCCCTTGACTTGGATTCTCTAGCAGAGAGCCCTGAATCTGACTTCATGTCTGCTGTTAATGAGTTTGTGATTGAAGAGAACTTGACCTCTCCGAACCCTATCAGTGACCCTATTAGCCCTGAAATGATGGTGGAGTCGCTGTACTCTTCAGTCATCAATGCTATTGACAACAAGCGTATGCAGGACACCACAATACTAGAGAGGGAGAACTCAAGGATCACTGTGCTCAAACAAGTTATTGACAAGTACAGATCTGCTGCTGAGGAGTCCCATTCAAACTTCAGAAGTGTAAAAGATGACCTCTTTCACCTGAGAGGCCTGGTATTAAAAGAGCAACATGACTTTGGCTTCGTTTTGAGGAATATGACCACAGAGGTGAGCAACATAGTGGTCAACATCTGCCAGACACAAAAACTGGAACTGAAGGAGCAGCATCAAAGTGAGCTTCTTTCCCTTCGGCAGGAGCTTGAAAAACAGGTTCAGACGCTAACAGAGGAAAACCAAGTTAACCAGAATATTGTCAAAGATGTCCAACACGCAATGCTGGAGCTGGAGGGACTCATGGAGCGTAAAGAGAAAGAACTTACTCAGCTTGAGAATGAGAAAGAGCGATGGGTTGAAACAGAGAGCAATCAGACGGATAGGATCAAAAACCTGGAGCAGATGATCAGCGATCAAACCGAAGAGATCAAGACGCTCTCAGCTGAAAGAGACTCTCTGACCAGCCAGCTCGAGAATCTGCACTTTGAGATTGAACGCAGCCAGCAGAAGATCCGGCAGGAGCTGGAAGTTGTTGAGCAGTCCCACTTAAAGGAGATGGAGGACAAATTGAAGCAGGAACACAAAGCAGAACTGGAGACCCTCGCTAAGGATAACCAGGAGGCCCTTGAACATCTGGCCGCTGAAAATAGTGCAAAGTTAAGTGAGGCGGCTGATCACCACGCCGCTGCACTTAAAGAAAAGGACAACCAAATTAAGGACTTGGAGGCTCGTGTTTCTGAGCTCGCAGAACTGCGCTGCAAAGTAGAGGTGGAGCTAGCTCTCAAAGAGTCAGAGACTGAAGAGGTGAGGCTCTTGTTTGAAGAGGCCAAGATGCAGCAGGCCGAGGCTGTGAAGTCCCAGGTTGAGGCTGCGACCAAAGTCCTTAGCGACGAGCTGGCAGATATCAAAAAACAGCTTCATGTTAAAAACGAGGAGTATGAAGTGGACTTAGCAGAGCTGAGGACTCTCATGAGGATTGAGAAGGACCACTGCATCTCAGAGCTGGTGGACAGACACGAGGAGGAGACGATTTTGTTGCGTAACGAGCTCTCCTCCCTGCAGCGGCAAGCCAAGGAAGCTGAGAGGAACCATGCTGAGCAGCAACAGAACCTAAAGCAGGATTTGGACCAGCAAGTTTTGGCTCTAAGTGAAGAAAAAGAAAAGCAGTTCAGGAGTTTCCAGGAACTGGAGCAAGAGTTGAGGACTGTTATCAGCAATTTGCAGGCAGAAAATGACCTGCTCTCCAAAAAACTAGAGCAGGACAGACAAGCAGTTGAGAGAGATTTAGAAAAAGAAGAGGCCTCTAAGGTTGCATCACCAGATGCCTTTAAAGAGTTAGAGCAGCAGAAGGAGGACATGGAGAAGAGACTGTTAGACAGAATTAGACTACTTGAGAATGAGCTTCATGAGAGACAATCCTCAAAAAGGTAAATGTTTGATCACAACAGCAAACGCACCTCATATAGAAGTCTAGCTTTGGTTTTGGGGGTTGAAAAGTGAACCAGTCTGTAGTTTGTGTAAATTTTATCTGCTTACATACAAAACTGTGACAACCTCTGTTAAAATCTCCGTTATAAATAATCAGTTTTACTGTTAATTAACAATGAACTGTTTAAAGGGACAAAACACTCCAAGCAAGTTTCTGTCTCTTAAAGCCCCCCTATTGAAAAGGCCCAGATTGCTCCTAGTGGTCAGTGTTTTCGGGTTTTACGTATGTGTGCTTTTGGAGACTTTGCACCGTCATTGAAGCAGGAATAATGTCTGTAAAAGAGTATAGCAGCCCTCTCTGCATTGAAAAACATCACCATTAAAAGCTTCAAAACACAAGCGATCATGGTCCAGGAGCAATATGATTTGGAATCAGGAATAAATTAACAACACTGGAAACCAAGATTACATGTTTCCCTGGCGTTAGCGTGCTGCTACATATAGCAGTGTAGGCTATGTAATGTAAATACTTGCAGTGACGTGTCTGTAGCAAATGACCATACAGAAATTTATCACAACCTGACGTGAGCTTGTCTCGAAAGAAGAAAAAAACATTGAAATGGAGTATTTAGAACGGGCTGAAGCCTGAGGTTTTTGCTCACATGGATTACTTTTACTTACATTTACCTTATTATTTTAAACTATGGCCACTTTCAATATGAACATTCAACATGTTAACACTATATATACAAAAGACAATAAGAAATATTTTTAAAACCCCCCTTTAACTGTTTTTTTGTCTCTGTGTGCTTGTATGTCTTTGTAATTCCTTTACCAGAATTAAAGTTTATTGTGTGCCTTTCAGCGATGAAGGGTTGTCACTGCAAGCTGAGGGACGAGCAGATGCCGGAGCACCTCTGTCTCTAGATTCAGCACTACAAGAGCGACTGCAGCAGGAGAGGGCCTCCCTGCAGTCCCAGATGGACCTTCTAGAGAAGAAGAAGAACGAGGAGATGCAGAACCTCAAGACTTCACTCATTGCAGAGCAGCAGGTTTGTATTTTGGGTTTTTAAATAGACGGGAAAAGTACTGCGTCTCATAATGTTTAGACAAAGAAGTAACTTAACTTTTCATTAATTTCACTGTAAGACAATTACAATAGATCTTTACCATAATTTATGTCATATTGATCCTAACAATGCTTAACAGTATCAATGAGGGTAGACTTAAAAAGTATAGTAAGGAGTTCTTACTTTATAAAACCTTTGATTTTTGACAGTTATTGACACAGTTGCTCTCAGCCACTTGTATTTAATTTAGAGTGAAAGATTCAATAAGAAACAGCTCTGCATTAAAATGTCTTAAAACAGCTAGACCTATGTAATATAGGGTGTTGAGTTGTCCACTTCAATTTACAAATGTTTCCAATAGGGGTCGTACTATTCAACATCATATATAGCAAGTTCCCAGCAAATTTCCTCTATATAGTTCAGTGAAAATTAAAATAAAAAATGAATAAATAAAAATATCTCCCTGAGGTTTACAAAGTAAAGTTCCTCCCATACTGACACTTTCTTTGCAGGTATTGCAGACTGCCTTTCCTGGTGTTGGTTGAATGTAATACACACACTTTTTTATTAAGTCATTTTACCTGTGATCATTAAAGGAAAACGCAGATACAGATACTCGGCAAAAAGCCAAATATCTGCTTCAATAATTGGCCAGGCCATTAATCTGGGGACCTCTACTTTCCAACAGTCTTCAAACCCAGAGAAATCTGTAATTATTCAAAGTAATGTGTCTTATTTGTTCGCCTGTCAATGATGTCCTATCCCCTTCACCCTGTTTAGTTACTCTAACTTTCGGGGAAACACAGGAAACACCAAATGATCTTTCAGAGCGTGACAAAGGAATTTGAGAAATGGAAGGCGGCTATTTCATTAGTATGAAATTACATAATGTGAAACAACATGCATAAACGAAACACCGCAGTGGTGGTTTTATATCAATGAAGACAAGTCCTGTGATCCCGTGCAACTTCACAAGGTCATCAGAGTCTGTCTTTTGTTTTTGTTTGGATTGAGAGACTATTTAAATCTTACATGTCAACAGATCAATCTTTTATCATTTGTCTGGCACTGATTCTGATCTCTCTGATCTCTTAACACCAAAAGAGCCTCAAGGGGCAGCAGACAGATTTTTATCGCTCACTTGCAACTATACAAACATGAATCTTGTCTGTAATTGATTACAATATTTAGCTCAATCTCAGTTTTAGAGATATTTGACCTCTCTCTGTTACACTAAACCTTCATTATTTAACCTGATAAGACAATTGGTTTGCACAAGCTATTACATCAGTAAGCTGTACTAACTGTAGCAGCTGTTAAGCCCCCAAAATTCCATTTCTTTTTTTGTTGCTGGGTATAATAGATGGTGAAAAGATCAGACATGAAACAAAACAAAAAATCAAATGGATTAATAAAAATCAACAAAACAACTGTAACTCCCATGGCTGCAAGCTGATCTGCATTGTTAGAACTTAGCATTAAAAAGGCATCCTCTCAAATCATGTGTGCTTTGATATGAATTCCCTCTTGTGCCCAAAATGGCTGTTAACCTTGTTAAAACTGTAAATGGTTTTCTTTTATGCTTCTCTAGACTAATTTCAACACAGTTTTAACCCGAGAGAAGCTGAAGAAGGAGCAGATCATCAATGAGCTCACAGAGAAGTTGCGGAAAGTTACTCAACAGCAGGAGAAGGACAAAGGTAAGTGCTGTACAAACTGAGCACTTTCAGACGAGAGTGATCAATTTATGTCTAATAAAAGAAAGCGTTTGTGGAAATTGTGTCTTTAATGTAATGCAATCTTGTTACCATCAAACCTAATAAATAGCCTCTAATATTACCTGCCATATTTAAAGAACAGCCATTCTTTAAGGATTTTATGTGATGGATTGGCATGTTGTGATTGTCAGTGTCTCTTATTTATCCGAACTTATTGCAGCTCTGATAGAGACACTCTCAGAGGACCGAGCTAGTGTCATGCAGGAGAAGAAGCACTTGGAAGAAGAGCTTAACCGCCTGCGCAGCACTGCACTGGTCTCCTCTGCCTTCTTCACTCCTAACCCCTCAGCTCAGGAGATATCAGAGGCTGGAGCAGGAGCTGCCGCAGCAGCACGAGCTCTGCCTGTTGCCGGGGCTTTTTCCTCTGAACCCATGGCTGAAACCGACAGACTGGCCTCTGTGGCAGCCGTTCGAGAAGACGAACAGGTTGATTCAGCAGTGGAAGCCAGCATGGTGACAGTCCAGTAAGCGTCTTTGTTCCAATAAACATGGTTTTGTTTACAGTTTTAGATATATTGTAGTGATCGTGATGTAGATTACAGTTCCATGCTCAGAGTTATGCCAGTCAAATTAGGCTTGGCGGTTCAATACGAATATTCAACCATTTTCTTTATATTAAGTTTTAAGGTCTGAACAGGCTCAGCAGGATGTTCAGAGTAACAGCTGCATGCATGTAATATAGTTCAGAAGCTAACGGCAGATCAGCAGTTTGCAACATTTTTTGCAAACACTACATATCAAACAAAACAAAGAGACTGTATCACATTAAGTTGCTATGAGCTGTCTCCTCCCCTGTGTCGCTGCCTGAGTCTACGCAGCCGCCTGTACCAAAGAGTAGCAATAAAGTCAGGATCACTCCCTCCGCTCCAAAACCTGGGGACCGAAATGTCCCCAAAAGTACACTGCACAGAACATTGACAGGCAAAAACCAAAATGACTGCTCAACTTGATGTAATCTTAGTCAACTGAGGAGTCACCAACTGAATCAACTTTCAGGGTGCAGCCCTAATATTCACACACATGCACGCACACACACACACACGAAAACAGGTTTACAGGAGAGAAAACATTTACTGGGTTCCTGCAGGTCCTTCAATAGTCTTAAGGTACTGAATTCAATCTCAAATAAGGCATCTTACAAATACTAAGACATGGGGAGAAGGGTGTAATTGGTACAAGATAATGCATATGAGACTTTGTATTTTATGCAAAAAGTTTTTCAAAAGGCAGTGGAATAACACATGTAGAGTGAAAAACTCAAAATCAGTCTGCCAGCTCCGTTCTACCCTTGTCTCCATCAGAAAACAAAGAAAGTCTTATTTTATATCACAATTAACATTTTGGTAAAATTGTCCCTAATCTGTAGTAACTGACGTAGGTTCATGTTTTTTTTCTATCCAGTTTAGGTTATTGTAGAAGTCTTACATTTAATTCTGGGTGGAATTAAAAAAAAATGGTAAAGACTGAAATGTAACTTGCTGAACACTGTAGAAGCCTGATTTACATGCATTGCCTTTATCTTTTAAGGCCTGTGTTGACATTTATGTGTCCCTACTTCACACCTTATTTTTGGACCCAGAGTGACACATTAAAAGTTCACTAAATTATATACAAGAGACATGTTTAGTGCAGCGTGACACTGATGCCAAAATAGATTTTTTTTTTAGGTCAGAGCATTTTGACAGTTCACTGAGAGGACGATCTTTCTGGAGGAGAAGCACACAGGTTTTCATTACTGCATATCTGTCTGAATTTTACAAGTAGCCCACTGTAGAAATTGAGTTATTTAGATTGAAGTTTCAGCTTAAGTTGGATTTTGGATTTAAAGTGAAGACAGACAACTTTTCAACTTTTCCCCAAGTAGTACTTCCAAATGATAAGCTATCATTGATGCTGCTGTTGCTGTGACAACCGAATCGTTTTCCATTTTCCTCAGAGCCTAACAACAAACACAGTTTTCACAGATATTTTGGTTGTTCCACTGTCCCCCATTTCCAGTACTGGAGATAGTAAAGACCGTACATTGACACTCTTTGATAACTAGGGATAGCTACTGATAGCTATCAGGGGGAAAACAAAAGCGCTATCCTCTTCTGGTTTTCAGTGATGCAGTTTCTTTGTACCATAAATCTAGCTTTCAGTTTTCTGGGAGATAAATCTGTGTGTTCCAACACCCATACTACTCCAGTGTTCATACTAAAATACAATCAGCATGCCACAAAAAGATTTGCTATGTCCCAAAACATACTACATCAAATGCAGTTTGCCAAAAAACACAGGATGTCCTACTGCATCAGATCAGATTTTGCAGTATGCAAGCCAGCCACCATCTCTGGCTGTTCTTATCCACAGTCCTCTGCGCAGAGCAAGATTCATCACATCAGCTGAGCCACAGACAGATGACAGCTCAGCTGACAGAAACCGCAATGACGCGTGACAGCGCAATCAAGTGACCGATGACCAGTCGAAAAGATAGTAATAGTAGGAATCGTTTAAGTAAACAAAATAACCATAAATATAACAACAGCTAAAGGACAAAACTATGACAATAGCAATGACATAAATGCTGATGTAGCTTTTCTGTTGTGAATATAATGTTAGTATCCACAGCAAATAAAGTTACAGCTGAAAAGTTAAAACTACACACATCGCAAATTAACAAAAGTAGAGTTCTCGGGGGTTCAAACTTCAAAGCATCGTGTTATGATAAAGTAGTATGTCCTAACTGTATACATACTCCATGCAACTGTACATACTCTGTAAGGGCAGCTGTACAACTGATAGTACTGATAGTAGAAAAGAAAAAAGTATGCCGTTCACAGTCTGCACACTGAGTCAAGAAATCAAGTCGTCGGCAGCAATACAACTCTGGTGAACCAGGTTTTCTTTTTCTCTTAACCTGACTGAGATGACTGTTGTTTACGTGATGTTAAAGACATCAGGTTACTGCAGAAAGCTGATCGGGGGACTGCAGTGAGAGATAACTTGTTGTACGTCTTTTACAATCAAAAATGAATGCCACTGAATTACAATCAGTCTTTATCTGCAGCACAGTCTTCTGTTGTAATAAGAAGTCATTCTCGAATTCATCACTCTGCTCCACCTACCAACAGTGAGACCTGAAAATACTGTTATAGGTAAACTTAGTTCATTCAAAGATAAATCAGTTTGTTTTCTGCATCACAATACAACCGAATTACAAGAATGGGGTTTATTTGGCAGCAAAGCCTAAATAGAAACTAAAATATTTCATTGTTGCACTACAACATGTCCCAGCAAGCATCTTTTATTGTAAAAAAAAACAGGATAGGATTTTATTTAAATTGTTGTACTTTTGGAACTATTTTTATTTCTTTTTGTTAAGTAATAGCCTATACTGTATATATTTGTTAAATACAATCTAAGAAAGTGGACTTAAAGTGACTGCATTTATACACCGTATCTATCGTTATGATGACATGAAATCGGTTGCCAGTTACTGACAGAAAAAGTTTTTGCGCTTTCAAAGCGAGAATAAAAAGGATGTTGAGTAAAACATCCAAAAAAGGATGGACAGCAAGGACATTTGACAGTGGAAGAAAGGCAGGCTAGGATCAGACAGTGTAAGTTTTCCATTTATTACTTATAAGGATTAAGAATTTGTAGCTGTTACAAGAGTAAAAAAGAGAACCAATTTCTATTTTGATCACTTTTCATTTTCTAAATAATACTGCTGCCATTTCTCAAATGTCATTAATCTGTAATCTAACGTTTTCTCTTTTGCAGTGATAACATCCTGATGTCAGAGGAGAAACAGCGGATACTCTTACTCGAGAGGGTAAATACAAACACATCCATCACTTTACATTTGAGAGCACAAGATGTTTCTGGGTGTCTCTAATCGGTTTAATCAATGTTTTGTGTGTTTTCAGACTTTACACATGAAGGAAGAGGAAAACAAGCGCCTCAGTCAAAGACTGGTCAGTTATTTGTTATCTTTATGAGATGTGCAGCACCTGCTCCACTAGGTGGCAGTAGCATCAAAGAGTAAAATCCTGACCCAGGAGGCCAAAGAGCTCGGTGAAGAGAGATGAATTTTCAGGAAACAGTGTCATTAGAATGAGCAGAGGGATGAATTTTTGTAAAAAAAAAAAAAAACATTAAAAAAAAACATGCACGCAAATTTAAATGTTAAAAAAATATGCATATATGGTTTAACAAATTAGTTTAACAGGCCCTGACTTTCTATGACTCACAAAGGATGATGGAACTTAAATTAGAGTATAATGCTTTAAAAAGGGTAAAAGTGCCAATATTTATTACGAAACATTTTTCTAGCAAATTCCCAAAAAGACAAATGTTAGAAGTGTATAGCCAGTGTTGTCAACCCTTCAGTGCTACATGTGTAACGTTGCCCTAATCCTTTTCTTTGTAGATGTCTCAAAGCATGTCGTCTGTGTCGTCACGGCATTCAGACAAAATCGCCATCAGAGAGTAAGTGAATTTTAAAAAAAAAACACATGGTCGTGCTGCTGTGATTTTTAGCTGTTTTTGTTTTTCGCCAAAACTCTGACCATCATTACATGCGGTGTAATTATACACATTTTTGTATAATTACATTAATGTGTTGTCTTTTGTGACGATCAGTTTGTAGAAGTCGGTGTCATCATCCCTTTGTGTCTTTGTGTCTTTTTTTTTTTGTTTGTCAGTTTCCAGGTAGGCGATTTGGTTCTAATCATCCTGGATGAAAGGCATGACAACTACGTGCTGTTCACAGTTGGTCCCACCCTCTACTTCCTCCACTCAGAGTCTCTCACTGCACTGGACCTCAAACCAGGTCAGCTTTGCCCAAACGTTTTGTGACCTTGATGGGAACTGTAGTGTTTGTTTTATCATTTACTAATAAAATTTATATTTATCACTGGTAGTTGGTTATTAGATTTTGTAAGTCAGGAATGAATTTATTTGTAACAATGATACTGTGTTCTGTATGTACGTGTTCTCAAAAAATGTGTTCATGCTTTATTTTGACTACAGTTTTCCTTATGAGCTTTGTTACGCACACACAGGCATTCATTTGTGGTTTAACAAGTATTTGTTTAACAAGTCGATTCATTTTTATTGTTCAGCATCAGGGACCTCAAGACGGCCGTGGGTACTTGGAAAGGTGATGGAGAAGGAATATTGCCAAGCAAAAAAGGTACTGCATTTGCCAAAAGTTCTATTGTGTGTTTTTATTGTTGTATATGTGATTTTAATGAATATTCAAGAACCAATATACTGACATAAATTAAGTGTGGTCCTAAAATTATTATGTTATAAGATTATTATTTTTTTAGAATTTCCACACTGGGTTTAGATTTAATTTTTTTGATATGTTGACTTGATCCTTGTACGCACAGTTTGAACCTTCTGTCTTATTAAAGCTTTTTCTCCTTGTCTCTTTTCCCTCACTAGGCCCAGAACAGGTTCAAGGTTCCTTTAGGAACCAAGTTCTACAGAGTGAAAGCTGTTCCCTGGAACAGAAAAGTATAATAGCCAAGTAATGAGCTAAAAATGTATATTTATATTGCTTAATTTTTGAACAGAAACTTCACATCATAATTCATAACTTGAAAATTGAAAGACCTTAAAAATGGAAAGAATTAAGATAGTCATCATGCTATTTTCAGTTTTTAGTTCAATATCCCACCTGCTACCACATTTTTGTTTTTCTTTTAAACCCAGATTTGTTATTGTGGACCAAATGCTATTAACTTTATTAGGGCATTGCCCTAAACACTGTGGCATTCTGCCATTTGACCTGTGTGTAAAATTGAACAAAATTTGGATGTTAAATATTAGTTCTCATTATCAGCATTTGTCCTTTTGTGGAAAATACTGTGTCATTATCAACATAATTAAATAAAAAATATACATTTATTATAAATGTTTATGGAGGAATGTTCATGGCATGCATATTGATATATTTTCTTTGATTTACTTATCCAGATAAATGTTGTAGTTGGAAATGTAGTTAATGCTGTTTGTTACTCACAAAGCAGTGTGGCCCTCTGTCAATACTGAAATGTACATTATGGCTGACTGGTGGAAACAGTCGTCTTTGCAATCCTTGAAATGCACTTTCAAAAACGATGCTTTTGTTGATTTGAAAAGGGAAGTTAATTGAGCTGTCAGAACTAAGTAAATATATCAGCACAAACTTCTCACTATCATAGAATATTGATATGTAGAAAGGAATACTTTGTGACTGTGTTTCATTATCGGAAGACATTGTACATTATCCATCAAATCACACATGTAACAATAAATGACTGTATTGTAAAAGATAGAGTTTTGAAACAATAAAGGATTGATCCCAAACATATTCTGCCGTTTTTATCGTGGCCAGTTATTGTTGTCCATATTTGGGAATTATCTGTGATGCTAAGAAATGTACATGATGCTACTGAATTCACCCTTATTATCATTAAAGGGTGAAATATTTTCCTGGTTCATGAATAGAAAATAATTTACTACACCAGCAGACATTTGGTATATTTCACCAAGACCCACTCTCCTGTTGAGATTTCTGTATTAACTAACAACATATCATTTTATTATAGCTTGTTTTTTATTCAATAAAATACAAAATAATAGTGAATTTTAGTACATATATGATTAATAGCTTTTTAATGATGCTTTTAATATTTTCTGGGGGATTCAGGAGTCAACGTGGAATAGCACAGTATAGTGTATTCATTTGATTTAGCGTTTTTGCTTTTGTGGAAACATTAATGTTGGCACGCTGCTGCAGGAAACAGACTTCAAAAAGGCTTCAAATCGGGGCCCAAGAACGATGCGGCCCTCATGGAGAAGGAAGCCCACCAACATCACTTTCCCAGTTCACAGCGGGGAGCATAGCAGCTCTCCGCCGAGCACTCTCTACCATGTGGGTCTAGGGGTGTTTTAACAATGTTTAGCTCTATTTTCTCCATTTAGCATAAGCCTGTTGTCACATTTGGATGGCTCCTTCATAAATTGATGGTGTGATTCCTACAATTTCGGGACAGGCCTGAATGACAAAATATGCAACACAACATTCGATACCGAGGTGGCTGGCAAGCACCAACCATGTGCACTGGACAGGCTCTTAGTGTAAATGTTTACAACCCCCCACTGAGCTCAGTGCTGCTGGGAGTCACTCTCATCAGGCTGAATGGGATTTAACATTGCCATGTGTAGTCTCTAGCTACTTCCACCATTAAAATTGCTTTTGACTTGCTGTCAAACTTCTTTCTATAACACTTGACTACTTATCTTTTAGTACCGTATCGTATAATTGGCTGTTGTTAAGCTGAACGCATAGCGACTTACAATGTGGTGTGCATCTCTGTTTTTGTTCTGTAATTATTATTTTAACAGGAATTTTGAATTTAATTCAAGAGCAAAGGTAACAATTGTGTTATAAAAACACTACATGTTACAAACCTCTGTTAAATGTGTTTTATAATAAATAATGAGTTAATTTTATGCAGAAGATTAAAGGTAGAGATAACAAAATGATTTACATGGAAATTAGGAAAAAAATACATAAAAGAATTAAAATAGTAAACCATAAAAATTCTTAACAAAAACATATGTTACCTATATTTTAAATGCATACATAGATTAACATATGTATGCACACAGACACACATGGACACAAATTTACCAAAATTAAAATTTAAGAAGCCTTAAGATTGAAATATGTATCTTTTAGGCGATTTCAAAGAAAATACTGATTTTACATTTACCATAAAACAAGGGGTGGGAGAAAAATCCATACAGCATGGTGGCAGGATATTTTGCATTGCAATATTGTTTCAATTCAGACGCCAAGCATACATTTTTTATTAAATACATTTTAAACATTGCAACTTTTGGTCGCCTGCTAGAATAATAAAATCAATCGAGTTTTTAGTCCACTAGATAAATTTTGCTGCAATAAAAACAATTGAAGTGAGATGGTCAGACTGAAAACTCAGTCTTTTTCAGATAAAACTGATGCTAACAAAGTTTTTCTTTGGGGACATAAATTGCAGTTGAAAAAGGTAATAAATACAATAAAAATAAAGATTTTGCAATCTGCTCTAAGCAAATCATGATATGGTTACAACTGCAATCATATTATATTGTGACTGAAATATCAATAAAATATCCTATGGTGGGGCCTTTGGTGATTCAAACCCTTAATGAATAAATAAGTAAATAAGTCAAATGAATTTGTGTAGTACTTTTCACAGACATAGGTCACAAAGTGCTCTACGAGGGCGATATACAACACACAAGAAAAAACATAAAGATAAAATGATTGAATGATTGTAGTTAATAGTGCAAAACTATTTGCATAGTACATAATGAAAAAAATCAAAATGCACAACAAGAATACACAAAAAGCACATCTAATGAAACTGCAATAAATTATGCCCTTCTCATATAGAGGTTACTGTAAAACTTTTCTCTCCTTTTTTTTTTTGGTTACACTAAAAAAAGTTGCGTTAATCCGTGGAATAAACCAATTAATGTGGAAAAGATACCTTAAAATGACCACTTCTTTATACTAACTTAGCGAACAATATATCTTTATACACAAGTAATTTCAAATGTATCTCTTGTATCATTGCCATGCAAAAAAGTTCAAAGGTAACCTGAACTTTTTTATGTACAAAAGCATCAATCAATCACAAACGCACACTAATAATTGTATAAGGACAGGTATATTATTAATGCAGCTTTCAAATGCCATCAGCCGAAATCCAAAGACACATGATAATGGCTTTTCTTTGCATGTCAACATATGCCGGAGGCACTAAATTAAGGTTTAGACGAGTAAATGTGAAATATCAAAACGATGTCGGAGACAACTCGCGAATAATGCCATCCAGTCTCAGATCTCGCCCTTTGTTACCGATATCCCCTGTATGTGAAGATAATACACAAGTTGTATTTGATTTTCCAATATCTATCTGACACTGTACTAGATAGACGGAGCTGCAAATAAACAAGCATTATTCGTGGAGTAAATATATGCATGAACTTCAAATGATGGATAAATGAAAATAAATAGGAAAGCCTTAACATAACATTTATATTTTCGAAAATCTAAATGGAACGAGTGTGTTGAAGAAGAGCCAAGAGGCATTAAGGCTGAAACTGCAAACCAAGGAGTAAATCGACTTAATGCCATCACATTTCCACCCTATTCATGCCTAAGAAAAGGGTTAGGGAAAGAGATTAGGTTATATATCTGCTGTCAGGGACTGAAGAGACCAAGAAGAGAACTTCACCTAAACAGAATGATGATCAAACAGACATGCTTTAACAGACATGCTTCATAATCTCATCCGTTATTGTCCCCTCTCTGCCTTGACTACAGGTTCAGTAGAAAATCTTAGACAGGGGCAGATTAAATGTGTGATGAAATGTCTGAGAAATATGTGAGAATGCGCAATATAAGGATGGTTGATTTTCTACCCACATGACGAACATAATCACTATTAGTAACACATATCCACATAAATATGATAATTCAAATTTTAAACACATTTATTGGGTTCATATTGGAAATCATCACCATCTGATGGCATAGTTTTATGGATAATTACCGCCAAAGAGATAATGCAGCATATGAAAGGAAAGCTTTGAGGCTTCTCCACTCACTGGGAGGAGAGTGCGTAGGTTTAGTTGTGCATCTGAGCTGTACCCAAAAGGCAAATATGTGGAAAGTTTGGTGACAAGCATCCAGGCGTGTGGTTAACAAGATTGCATCTGGTGAGCAGGAAGTGTAGGACAGAACTAAACTACATATTTAAAGGGCAAATTATTTTCACATTAAGTTCAATGCCATCAGTAATCCTTCCAAATATAGACAGAACTATTTCATTTTCAGTAGGAAAAATAATTATTCAAATACCCTATAGTGCAAATCCCGTTAATTTAGTGCATGACACAGTTTTTGATTTCCTACCACAGAACAAAACGGAAAAAGAATCCAGTAAACATTAAAATCTGTTGTTTTATTTTGGTAATCTGGCTGCTTACTGACAAGTAAATAATCAATACAAATAGTTCTGAAGTGTCTGAAAATAGACAGGCGATTTAAACTGTAACTAACAGCCATGCATTTTCCAGCTGCAGTGCAGTGTTGAGGAAATGACACCAGCTTTGATGGGTTGTATAGCTTTTGAGATGAGCCTCTTTATGCCGCTTGCAGTTCCATTATGGCTTTGTTCGAAAGCTTGTTTACCTGCTGATAACATACACTGGTGGATTCAGGAGCACCGATCCAAAATCTGCTGCCAAAGTCACTCAAGTCTCATTGTACTGCAGGAGGGGAAGAATGAAATGTTTATGCGGAGGGGAATGCAAATGCTAAATGTGAAATCAAACTATGGGACCAATAAGGGATCAGAATAACTTTGCCAGGTTTTATTTTTAGCCCAGTTGCAATGCTAGCTTTGTGGAACACTCTTCAGTTTAGCCTCTGTGCATCTGTGTGCTTAGGTTTTACTCAGTGGAGAAATGCCGTTCCAATTTTTCCAAAATGTTAAAACTGTAGATTATTATTTTTTCAAATAGGTCGAGTCGAACATAATCTGATTCAATCGTGCCGCATATCACTTTAATTAAACTGGAATACCTGGTGGAGGAAAAAATGCCTGATTATGGTGCTGTTTGCCTCTGATAATATTCAATATCAAATAACCAGCAGATCAAAAACTGCTCATCAAATCTCATCGTTGTACATCACTTGAATATTTTTGGATTTCACTGTTAGAAAAGCTATGGTCTCAGGTCAAAGGAATAGCCCCTTGGTTTGCATATTAAAGAGGATTTGCTAGACCTCTGTTAGCCATGCATCCCCATGCAGGCAGGTCTCCAGGGGGCCAGCAGGGCCCCACAGACGGGCAACTAGGGGGCCAGGTGACCCTGTCTCTGAGGTTAGCAGGAAACACTAAAGAGGGATGGGCAGGGAGCTGAGGAGCCACTGAGTGCGAGTGTGCAAGGCTGGTGATGGCAGCTGTCAATGGTTTGGAAGGAGAAGCAGACAGATTGTGCGTTCTGTTGGTGCAGCCAGTTCGCCACCTGGCAGGCTTTTCCTTGTTAGAACTTCTTGCTGTTTCTGTTCTCATCAGAGAAATGTTTTTCCTCTTATCCTCTGTGTTCAGGGGAAGTTAAATTTGTCAAAATGTTTAAAGATGTTTAGTGAAATGCAATTGTTTAAAGTATGCTCTGTGCATCCTACAGAGCTGCTGCTGCTCTTGTTTTTGATCAAATATGGTAAAAAAAAAAAAAGAAGCTATATTTATAAATGTAAACCTTGCTTTGCATAATAAAAAAAAAAAGTCTGTATGTAGAATTGAAAAAATACATAGGGTAATTCCTTGTGAGTTTTGACTCTGCGCTATATTATTTAACCGTGTTTGTAAGTAAGGGTGTATGTTTTAAGGGGGCAGGATTTACTTATAATAAATAATCTGGAACTTTCAAATCCCATCATAGCCGTAAATACTGCTCCGTGTTGTTCACTTGTTAAGAAGAAATGCAAACGTAAACCATGAACAGCTTAAAAGTACATTTAAAAATCAAATTTGGCAGTCAGTCCTTGTTCCAACAGGATTAAAAAAAGTCTTTCATTTGATATAAATATATGCAAAGAGAGTGGTGTGGTGATCTGGGTGCCAGAGGTGGCGCTTTACTCTGGATATTCTGGCTTGGGCCTGTAAGGGACATAAATTAACATGAATTAACACATGCATGCAATAAGAAAATAATTAATTCAAGTTATCAGTCACCTCTTCCATTCCAGGAATCTGATTGACAAGATAAAGTAATGTGCAAACTGCTTTTCAAAGCTAACAGCCTGGAGCACCCCTCCTATTAGTTAGTCATTCCCTCAGTATCACACCCGGAATCTGTCATTTCACAATTTTCTCCTATAATGCATATGTGCCGCTCTCACCACTCCACTACAGCAACTGCCATCTAACAAGTTGACACAGAGAATGATACAATTCACGTCCAGTATTCAGTTCCATATACAGCAAGCATCTGAGGCAGACGGGTCAAGAATATGGTACATTCTGTTCTCTCTCAAAATCGCTTTTCCAGGACTCTAGAGAAGCTAGATGAAGCTCCCATGATATCCTTCAAACACCTTCAACAGTTTTTAGGATTTAAAACACTCTACCAGGTGTAAAAATAGTCTGTGTTCATGAAATTATGCAATTTCTCACACCTGTCTACTTTTCATAAATCTTCCTGTGATTCTTGGTAGACATGCTAGTTTTTATTTTACCGTTATTAAAACAACAAGACTCTTTAGTCCAAGAGTGGCCAGGTCACTCTTGGAAAAGAGATTTTAAATCTCAATCAGTCTTTTACCTGGTTAAATAAAGGATATACTGTATGTATATATTTAGATGCATTATCTATTTTACAAGAAAAATCAGGCCAAAACTACTTGTCTACTACTACTACACATTGTCACATAACACTCACACAATAAATGCACATTCACATATAGCATACAGTAAAATAGGACCTCAAAGGCATGAATGAGAAAGCTTGACTGTTCTTGACTGAGGTTGTGTTTGCCAAAAAAATGCAATTTCTAAATTATCATATATCAGGCTGGATGGTACACAAAAGCAGTTTTGCCAAGTTTGTAAACATTACTGAGAGTTGTGTGTTTTTATAGTGAAATTTCTGATAAATATGTTTGATTATTAAGAATTTAGTAATTTCAAAAGCCATGTCAGAGCACATGAAGTCTGTACTAAAACATCTTTTGATACATAGGTCAGGTAAAGCATTTTTGTTTTTTTTAATGATACTGCTAGGTTAGCTAGCCTATAAGCAATAAAGAAGGAACCTGAGATGTATATATTTTTTAATGAATGTAATGACATTCTTAAATACATGTATTTAAAAAAATGTTGTAATCTGAACAACTTTAGATAAATAGGTCAGTTAGCAAAGCATTTCAATTTTTTTTTTTTAACATTTTCTGCTATGTTAGCTAGTTTAGCCTGTTAGCAATAAAGGAGAATCCGGATATTTATGCATTTTTAATGGCCATTTTGACACTTACATAAATTTCTTTAAAAAAAAAAAGTGATTTGAACAGCCACGAGTGTCTTGCTTAAACAACTTTAGATAAATAGGTCACTATATGCTACTAGCCTTTATGCAAAGTCACTAGAAAATATGCAAAGTATTTCAATCATTTTAAACTGCTCCTATGTCAGCTAGTATAGCTTGCTAGCAATAAAGGAGAACCCCAATATTTTGTTTTTTTAAATAAACATGTCATTCTAATGTAAATTGTATAAAATGATGTACCTGAACACATTGGTGACTTACTTGAACAACTTTGGATAAATAGGTCAGTCAGAAAAGCATTTAAATTGTTTTTAACATTGTATCCTATGTTAGCTAATTTAGCATATTGGCAATAGAGAAGAACCCTGAGATGCATTTTTTAATGACTATAATGACACTCTCAAACAAATTTATTAAAAAAAAAGTAATTTAACAGCCATGAGTGACTTACTTGAACAACCTTCACTACAAAGGTCACTTAGCAAAGTATTTCATAGTTTTAAACATTGTCTCAAATGTTGGCTAGTTTAGCCTATTAGCAGAGATTTGGAGATTTGTGACAGTAACGTTATATTTTTTTAACAAATATAATGATATTGTCATATAAATTGTATGAAAAATGTTTTAATTTAAACAAACATGAGTGACGTATTTAAAAATATGTAGATAAAAGTGTCAGTTAGCAAAGCATTTCAGTTATTTTCAACACTGTCCGTTATGTTACCTCGTGTAGCCTATTATAAATAAACTGTTAAATGTGTATTTCATGAATATATTGACAATCTCATATACATTGGGGGTAAAAAAAATACTTTAATCTGAACAGCTATGAGGGATGTACTTGAACAATTTAAAATAAATATGTCAGTTCACAAAACATCTCAATTAGATGTCTGCTATTTTAGCTAGATTATCCTGGTGCTTATCCTGGTTGTTTTATTCATAATACTTGACATTTAAAAAAAAAAAAAAAAGATCATTTTCAAACTGCCTTTTTTCCTGTCTGTAAGATTTCAAATTTCACCAGTCTGGTATGGTATTGTTTAAGCTTTTTTTTATTCACTAAGTTTAGTTCAAGTTCGAATAAGCTAGCTTGCAAGCTACTATGTTAGCCAGCTAGAAAGCAATTTAGCTAGTTAGTAAGCCTGTAAAGGCCAGTTAGCATCACAATTTCTGTTAGTGAGCACAGTATCAAATTCAAATAAGCTTTAAGGGCATAATATTTTTGCCAAAGCTACATTTGTGTTATTAGTTGTGCTGCATTTTTATTATCTGGAGGTTAGCTTGTGTGCTATGTCAAATGTTTTGTTTACTGTGTTTTACTATGATATTAATAATAATGCCGTTTAAAGGGTGTTATGTTGCTATTAAATTAGTTTGCAGAAAGCAGTAGTTTCTTCAAATTTGCCAAAATGTTAATGTCCAGAGGGGCCAAGGTAAAGCAAACAGCAAACCAAAAAGCACACTTGTCCAATTTGGGTAGAGAGAAATAAAAAAAAAAAAACTCCAGAGGAGGATAGTGTGCACAAAAGTTGTTCTGTTGCCCGTGAGTGTGGTGTCAGCCAGTCCCAGTCCCTGCGGCCCTCACCGTGCACTGTGCAGGCCTGACGGGAAACTGACTGCAGCTCAGGACATGGCCTCGTTTGTTCACGGTCCCCCCTCTCTGAAAAGAGTTATGCTGTCTGTTTTGAATGGACAGCGTTTTTCTTTGTGTGCTCGATCAAAACAGAGGGCAAAGTTAGTCAGCAAGTTGCATAGCTTCTGCATTCTGATTCTTCAAGCCTCTTTTGTATGAAGTTTAGCACAATGTTTTACACTGTGTTTGACCTGAATGGCATGCTGGAGGTAGGAACGCTTTTTTCCAAACTACAAAATAGAAAGGGGTAGAATGTAATTTTGCTATGATATATTACTCATTCATGTTTCTGCTGTAGAACTAAAGTAAAAATGATCACATGGGGTTAAAAAACTCAGCTATAATACACAAAATGACAGAGTGCAGTGTTGCTGAAATATTTATATGCTTTTATCTGATCTATTTCCTAACCACAAGGTATTTGCCTGCGAATCCCTGGCACTTTTGATATTACCTGAAGGCAAATGGTATATAGATTTATACAAGTTATTTACAACAACAGCCAAGCCATTCCTCTGGAAACTAGGCTGCAGATCAAAGGATTGTTTTGATCTCTACTTAGCATATTTGTTTAACCTAGCCAGTGATTCTGAAAAGTGCACAAGCTTTTCGGTGATATGCAGAGCACCCTTTATCCGTCTTTTTCTTCTGTTAGCTCTGGATTTAAGTACTTTCTGTATTTAGGAGACAACTGGATTTGCCAGCTTTTGAAATTTAGTTGCCCACTGCTAGCAGTCTTGGCACTCAGAAATAGATAACTAGGTATGTTCCACTGCTAATCCTGATCGGCCTTGTAATAGTATTTGCGGACTGTACAGCACTCAATTAGGGCATAATGTGCTATTTTTATTTCCTTTAAGTTGGATTAAATGTGGAAACATGTTTGTGTTTTTTTTTTTCATTTTCCATCTACTGTTTACCGTGTGGGTACTTTGCAAAGTATTGTTTTATACTGTTTCAATCAGTACCACTCTCTCCACACAGGATTGCAAAATGTCATGAGGAAAACAATGTCCAAACGCTCTCTAAAAAAGGTGCCAGGGCAATCAGGAAAATTTCTGGAATGCTTAAGAGAATGCATATGCACACAATGCCCTAATTCTCTCTTACTTTGGGTTTGGGAAAGATGAGCCCAGGTTTATTGAGAGCCAAAAAAGGGGGCAGATGGCTCACAAGAGGGATAAACCTGGGAAGTCATGCTGTAAATGTGTTTTACAGAAAACAATGAAAGGAGCGGACAAAGCGATTGTGGCAAAGTCCTTTGGAAAATGGAAAAGCAGCTCTCTAAGGTCCAGGACCATGGAGAAGCCGGATGAGCCGTCCGAGGAGAGTAAGGAGGAGAGCCTTTCCAACTGCACCTGTGAAGTCCCCCAACTCGGCAAGAAACCAGTTGGTAAAAGTACCTTATTTTCTTATTTCAAATCCATTCATACTGCTGTGTCTCTCGGCTTATTTTTTCTTGTGGCAATTTTAATTATTACTGTGGTGACTTTTTCTTTTTTTTTTCATTTGACTCTCTGGCCTGCCATATCCGGTGAACAAACAAACCACATTGTTGGGCAGGAGAATTCCTTTTGAGGCAAAGTGTGTCTCCGATGATACAGTGTTGCCAGAAAAAGACAAAGCAAAAAATAGCAAACACAAAAACAGTCACAGGTGCATGGGAAAAAGAGAGAACCGAGTGAATGGTCACTGCGGTCCCCAGGAGGTCTTTCAGTGTTAGCCAGTGCGGTGGGTGGACTTCTGACAAGGACGTTGGTTAGCAGCCAGGTGGAGTGTGTAACTGAGAATGCCTCTGTTTATTCTTTTCACATGCTAATGTGGCTCCTATGTGACTTTAATGCGGCAAAACTTTTTCTTGGAGTTAACATTTTTGTTGTTTCAATACCTGCTCTTGTATCACAGTAGTGGGCTGATTCAAAGGCACCGCGCTCTTTCATATAGGCTTGGGAGCGTGCCAGGGATAGAGATATATTAACTGTGCTGTATGTAAAGAACGATTTTACACTGGTGGAATATTTTCAGTGCAAACAGGTACAAATTTGGCTTTTAAAAACACGAACGAGACACGAACGAGTCATTTCTGTTAAATCATAATTATGAGACTTTTTTTTTTAAAAAACATTTTGACATCACTGTGGATTCCTGGAGGAGGCAGTTCTGGTGGTTCAGTGTTTATGTGGCGATGGGTATGTAAAAAAAGCAATGTTTTCTAACAAAAAAATGTTTTTCATCCACTTTTTATGATAAAATTATTCCATATAGGATTTGCTTCTTATCTTATTTGCAACCTAATATGCTCCTTATAGTGTAAAATGTGAACTATAGTATCTTATAGCTTCATATCCTTCCAAAAAAACTGAAATTAGGCTTCTAACACTCTGTAATGAAAGACTACATGAGGGCCCAAGTCCTGAGCAAATGCACCCCTATGTGGACAAAGTAAGAACAGTGGGGTATTTGGATGAAACAGACCATGCAGCCCTTACAGGCGCAATTGTTTCTCTTTCCCACAATGCTATCTAACTTGTTAGTGTAATAGGCTATCAATATTGCAGTAAATATGCTCCAAAATCTATCTTTCATTAGTTCGTGAGCCAGCCTAATGTCTAATCCAGGAGCACAAAAGAGCAATATGGCCTCACACTATGGGTCTTTCCATACCTTGTAGTATACGATCTGTAAATAGCTTAAAAGGCATTGCATCTGCCATCTGCACTTCTAGGAACTCTTCTGCATAACCATTAAAACAAGCTGTCTCAGAGGACATCATTCGTATTTCAGCCTCAACCCTGAATTACTGTGTGTTCATTATAATTATAAGGGAGGAGTGTTGCCAGGCTAGCCTGCAGAATGCCAGGTGCACACTTCCATAATCTACCATTTTAAACAACTCAGAGCATTAACAACAGTATCTACATGCTATTCAGCCATTAGTTCACTTTGGCTTTCATGCTCAAACTCACATCAGTCATCCGAGCATTTTGTTTCGCCGCAACAGACATACAGGAAGAAAGTGCAATACTTTGTAGTGTTCCATTTTCCTAAGCCTGCTTAGGTTATGTGACTGAGCCATGCCGCTGTGTGAAATTTTATCCCGATACTGGCACTGTATCCTTGTGAGGGAGTCTTGTAAAATAGGTTTACTTAGCGCCTTTGCTGGCATTTTCCGAAGATAGCAAATGCACAAACACTGTCCATGATCGGATTAACTGTTCAACAAAATGATGTAACTCTTTGTCTTTCTTGTGTGGCATAGGTTTCTCTGCTTAAGTTCAGTGGTCATCCGGAAGAGAATAGAAACATTTGAAAATCCAGTCACATCATTATAATCCATATATTATAAATGTAATAGATGACAGCCCTGGTTAGTCATCCTTTGTCACATAAATGTGCCATGTGACTACCCCAGAGTGAATCACTCATGCACTAAATTCACAAGATTTTCCAGATACTGTCTCAAACTGCACCAAGACGATCCTTAATTAACACAAGTCCTAATTTGTAAGGCATTTAATTTTGAACTTAGCCCGATGTTCCTCTCCAGTGTTGAGGCACAGGATTTAAATTGCATGTGATAAGTGTGAAAGATTTTTTTAAGCATCCATATACAGTATAAAGTACGCTATGCCAAGTACACAGAGAACATGAATTTGCACCTGAGGACATATAGCTATACATCCAGAGTCACAAGGTGTGTCCAGACAAAATGTTAATTACACAATTTATGACAGGAATCAGTTGAAATATCTCCACGGATCTCGCTTATTTACATTTTAATTACTACTATTACTTATTCTTATTTTTTGGATGTGACCATAGCAAGCCCAATTCCTCCCCTACACTAGAAAGGAGCAAAATGACTGTTTTCCACTGGAGGTTTAGATGCTTGTTTATCACTTTTAAATACCATCATCTTTGCTGAAATCCCCTCTCAAAAGAACCTTTCACTTGCTGGAATAAATTCAAATTAAAATTTAAATCCCTCTTTGCATTTCTTCAGCCTTTTTTAAAATAGCTGCCTCCTTTTAGAAAGCTGTTTATGTAGTGATCTGTTCATAATCCAGTTTGTTTCTCAACAGCGAAAAACACAGAAATCGTATTATCACTATCTTGGAGAGATGATGCGAGAAATCAGGAAGTATAAATGTCTGGATCTGTGGAAGTTTTCAAAGTTGTAAAGCTGAAGAATATGGCAAAAGCCTTTTCAATAAAGTACTCTGTAACACTGCAATTTGACTTGCAAATATGCAGAAATATAAAAGTACATTGTGCAGATAACTCAAAAACATTTCACCAACCTTTCGCAAAGCTGGTGTACAGATAGACAATGTGTGCTCATTCAACAAATACACAATATTTTGGCATGTTTCAGCCAATGAAGACAGTATTTCTCGTATGCTGCAGATAGATGGCTCATCAGAAACGCTGATGTGTTTGACATGCAGCTACCGAAGTGAAAATCAGAAGATTAACCCCTGGCACAAGTCATGCAGATCTCTGTACAGCTCTTTGAAGTCTTAGGAGGTGCTCACCTTCGAATATACTGAGTGAAACAATATCTAATCAGAAATGTAACAAATATAAACAAAAAAGCAGACATTTACATGCAATGCCTTTTGATAACAATCCATTTCAGATGTAAAATGACGCAGAAGAGGCCATAGGGAAATTTAATTTGCTCAAGCTAGATTGGATTTATTGTTTGGAAACAAATTATAATTGTGTCTCCAGAAAGTTAACCAAGATCTAAACAAAAGGAAATCAATGACCCACCCCCATTAATCACTCAAAGCCAGCTACTTGTGCTGAAGAAACTAACTTCATAATCAATTTCTTTGTTTTGCTCAAAGGACATTTGCATTTTAGTTCATGTCAGCAAGCTTCCTGTGTCTGGTGCAATCAAAAATTGCAAGCCATCCACATTAATGGAGTTTTTTTCTATTTATTCAAGTGCATATCTCTGAATACTCAAGATGATTTTAGCTTATTATGCAAACTACCCTACAAATATTTTAAAGACGGGGGGGAAAAAATCCTTTTGAGTGGCAGATTTAACTTTTCTGATGCTTCTCATGCTTCTAGTGTCATACTAAAACATGCTTTCTGTATGCTACATCCTCTAAACATGTTTTTTTTTTTTTAGTTTTAATGGCTAACCACCAATATCTGCGCCTTAGGATCTTGCAACTGAGCACCCACGGGACTTCTGAGACCAGACAGAAATGCCTCCTGTTAGTTGTGTCTAGACATACTATTACGGCCACCAAGGTCATTATCAAAGCACGCATTATACACACCTGTTACCATTGTTTAGATGCTCGTTTTTGGCTGAACATCCAAGCTCTTATCTGGCCATTTGTAGGCGTGTCTGCTTCATTGTCTGCCCGCCTGAGTAGAAAAGATGGGCAGGGACCCCTAGAGACGCCCAGATCTGGACCTAACCTCTCAATGACACAACACAATGAGACCACGGCCTATGAACTACAAAAGCCAGACATTGACTGACCGGTCATGCATTGATTCCTTAGATGTAAGCAATCAGATGCTCTTAATGTGAGGGCAGCGCATGTAAGGAACCAGCAGCGACCACTTATGACCAATGCTGTTAGTTACTGTTTTTCAACATGCAGTAGTGTGGATTATTATGAAATTTAACCATTTTAATCAACATTTTTCTCGATATATATTTGTAATTATTAGTTAATGTTTATTTCTGTGCATGCAAAAGCTTTAATTGTGATTTTTTCATAAGGAAGGTTTACGTTTGGCCAGTTAGTCACAATCAAATGCTCTAATTTGATGGCAGTAAATGTAGACAACAAGTAGAGAAGTACACTCTAAAATCTGATAAGTTGATTTTACTTGAACAGATCTAGGAAATGGATTGCCTTGAAAAATGTAAGTATAACTATTAGTCTTAGTCTATTGTTTACATTATATCTAATTGTTATATATTTATGTATTAATTAAATATCCTAAATTTTAATTTAAACTTAACAATTAGGTACAGTATCAAGTAACTTGTCAGATTTTATCATGAGTAGTTGAAAGTTCCACGTTGTTTTAGTTGAATTTTTTATTCCCATCAATCTTAAACTTAAATCGAGATTTTTCTGGCACAAAAGTTGAAGTTTGGCCACAGATGCCATCTGATGGCAGTAGGGAACAACTAGTGACCACTAATATCTGATGGTTTTAATAGGTATGGTAAATAATTTTGACCTACATTATGTAGGTACTTGTGAAAGATAACAATGTTAATCAACTATTTTTTGGAACCACACAGATATACCAATTGGAAGAAATCTTTATTATCATGCACTTAATATACTACTTAGAACTAAGGACTGACTGGGTCAGTTAAACATGCAGTAATATGGTTAATTATGAAATGTAACCAAGTTAATTTGTTTTTCTTGATCCACCTGATTTAGAGAATTGCAACATGCAGTAATATGGATAATTATTACATTTAATTACGTCAATCAATATTTTTCTGGATAAACGTGGTTTTAGGGATTACCAGTGAACATTCACTTTCATGCATGCCATGATTAACTTCAATTGTGATTATTACTCCACAAAAGTTTAAGTCTGATCACTAGTCATTGATCTTTGGTCAGTTAGTTGTATAGAACAAGTAGAGAATACTAATGGTTTGTGTTTTGACTAGATCATTGAAACATACAGTAGTATAGATTATTATGATCTTTTGAGGGCAGTAAATGTAGAGAATAAGTGACAACAAGTAACTGAGACCTGCAAATGTATAGATACTTGTGAAAGATTACCCATTTTAATCAACCATGTTTCTGGATTGGTTTTTAGGAATGACCAGTGATTGTTTATTTCCATGCATGCAATATGAGATTTAATTGGGATTTTCACACCATAAAAGTTTGGTCATTTGTCACCGATTTTTGGCCATTTAGTCACAATCAGATGCTTTTATGTGAGGGGTAGTTCTGATAAGGTAAATAATTCAGACCTGCAATTATGACAGACAACCATTTTAATCAACTATTTTTCTATATCCACCTGGATTTACCAGCTGCAATTGGACTTTCTCTACCATGCATGCGTCACATGGCCTCAATTCGAAGTTTTACACCACTAAAGTCTATGTTTGTTCACCTGTCACATCTAGTACAAGGTATCTTTGGCTACCTAGTTATTTTATTAGTTTTTGAGTGCTACCCAAGTATGTTATACCCCATGAGAGGAAGATTTAGTGAGTTTGGACAAAAAACTCAAACATAACAGAACCCTAGTTCCAAAAGGCATCAGTTGAAGGCAGAGATAGAAGACATCCTATATTTGTCCATAAAACATTTGAAATGTTATTGAAGTGTCTTCAAAGGACACCGAATAAACATATTGTAAGGTTGCCCACGGTCACACACACAAATCGCCCCAAAGGGGATTGCTGGGAAGTAATCTAATCATTTCTTTTAACTGAGACACAGTGACATGCAGTGTAGATAATGATCCCCATGAAAAATGTACTGTATTTTCAAAAGAATATTCCCTGTCTGTTGACATTAACATAAAGATAGTTCTACATCCTGGAGCCATATCAACAACACGTACTTATGTTGGTTCCTCATATTTGCATATGCAAATATTTTTTTAAAATTTTAATTTGGTCCTTTTATGTGACTTTGTGTGATGAACAAGCGGCATCAAGTGGTTGCACAATGAGGGTTCAGCACCACCAAGAAGAAGCATTTGTGTCATTTTAGACCAAGCTTAAAGCATTATAGCTGAAATTAACCACAGTTTAATATAGATTTTTACACATCTATCATATTCAATGGCACAGTGTGAATATGCATTGTTGTTTGGGTGTACGGGCTGCCATGCGAAATTAGTCGCTTTGCTTTGTTGAAATTACGGGGCGGGGTGTTGAGTGAGGGGGTTTGTTGAAGTTATACTGCTGACATTTTGATCCCGGCAGTGCATTAGAAGAATTCAGTTAAACATATTTGTGTAGGTTTCACAGGAGGAAGGTATAGTGCTCGAAACAACAGGGTGTCGTGACCCTTCACTTTGCTTACATAATTTGCAGCAGAATGCAAAAAGCTTTTAGACACAGATGTGACCCATTGTAATACCTTTCTAAATGCAATCAAACACTTTCTACAAATATGAGCAGGACTTTTTAAATGTGAACCCTTGTTTGACATGTAATTTTGTCCAACCCACTCCTCTTTCATTTCTCCATCAGCTCTCTCCAGTTATGCCCACATTTTCAGTTGATGAAATAGCTTGACAAAACACTAGTTTGTGTTCCATGCCTGCTTTGAATGAGGTCTTTTTTTTCAAACAGATGTTGGGGCCAAAAGAAAATGTAACATTTTGTAATGGCAGTGCAGTGTAGTCCTCAATATGTTCCTCTCTCACAATTTATCAAGATTGCTTTACATGAGTTGATTCTTGTTGTGTTTTCCTCCTGATGTCTGATTCTGGACATGAAATAATCATCCCTAGGACAAGCCAGATTGTCTGCATCAGCAAACAAAGAGCATGTTATTTGATAAGATGCTTAGATAGATGATTCTTTACTTTCATATGTCCGCACAATTACGAGGCACAAATGGTGAAAAGAGGGGGAAACCGAGGCACTCTCTTTGTATGTCTCTTTCACAGTGTACCATGAATTGGCTCTTGAAGACAGTTAGAAATTAGACTTTCAAATGAGGCATTAAACAAGGTGATGATCAACTGCCAAACCTTAAGTAATGATATTCTCCGTCCTCAAGTCCCCAGCCTTGCATAACCAAATGCACAAATCACAGAAAAAAGAACTGAAAATACATTATTATTACATATTGTGTTCACACGTCAGTCCCCGGGGACCGGGGGGACATCACCGACAGATAAGCATGTTTGGGTGGCCCCAACCATCAGCTGGGGAAGGGGTGCGCTTGGATCTTGAGGGGGGCCCCCTCATGGGTATCACTTATTTTAAATCCTGAGCCACACCATCTCACCCCCCCTCCTCTTTTGCCCCCCTCGCCCCAGGCTCCACCCAGAAGTGTGGTTGCCTTTGTCATTGTAATCTGGCCCTGTTTGCTAAACGCTTCCACTGTTTACTCTCTGCTATGGGGGCTTGTATGAACAGGAGTCAGCAGGACGCAGGGTGACATCACTTTGGCTGGGGGGGTGTTTGAAAAGCTGCATTTGTGATTTCTCGGGGCCCCTTTCTTCTTTTATTCTTCCCTGTCTCTATCCAGGCCTGTCGAACGCATGAGCTAACTCAGGAGGCTAACATGGCCTACAGGGAGGAATTACACCTAATTACTTGAATAACTGCGAGGCAGCAGCCTTCCGTAGTCGCCGAAAATCATTTCCAGGTCTCTGCCTTTTACTGATAGCCAGACTTCTTGTCACAGAAAAAGCCCGGACAAAGCTTTTACATTCAAATGGTCCAGGAGAAATGAAACAGACTGACAGGTACAAACATTAAAAAGGGGGGAAATCAAATTAACAGACAAGGATTTCATATCATCTATTTTTGTTGTTGCCGTAGCGATAAAGTCGCAGACATTGAAACTGGTCTGTTGAGCCATTGTTATCATCCCTGGCCATCTGCTGCTGAGGAGTGACATTCCCTCTCATTTGCATGATGAGTGATGTATGAGGAGCTTGGGAGGGCATATGCCCTGGTCTTATGACAAAGCAAGAGAAAGTTTTTTTTTAAACACATAGAATAAGGATTGATATATATGAATAAGGCTGGAAGAAGAAGGAGCTAAAAAAAAAGAGGGAATAAATCACCTGTGAGTGTATCTGTGTGTACACGTGTGTATTTGCCTGCATTTATGTTGCAATCTTCGCTAAGCGCACACAAATCTGTGGTGTGTGCGTGTGTCTGTGCGAGTGTACGCGCGCATGAGTAGAGGCTAGTGCGCGCATCTGCCTTCTTGTGTGCCTGTTTGTGTGTTTTGCGGATGTGGGAGTAGAGAGAGGAGGGGGGTTGGTGGCTGTTGATGTGCAAATGTGCATCATGTTGAAGGGCTGTGAATGGGGAGGTGTGACGTAAAAAGGGACCCGAACGCAGGTGCTTATCTCGAGGCTGTCAAAGGCACAGTATGTCATATTCCTGGGGACTACCTTTCAAAGCCACAGCACCAGCTCAGCTATCAAGAGACTGGGAGAAAATCAAACTTTTTGGATCACAGCACTAGGTTGGTGTCAAAGTTCTTTTTATAATAATATACTGTCAGTTTGGTCAGCATTTATCATCACTGATACTCTGTGTCGCATACGTGAAGCCTTTTAGCTCGTGCTGTTAGATGCTGTCATGTGTTAGAAACTTAGATTTACACTGAGATCCACTCTGTTGCTAAACTTGCGGATTTCACACGATTGT
Organism: Plectropomus leopardus; assembly: GCF_026936395.1. Classification (NCBI taxonomy): domain Eukaryota; kingdom Metazoa; phylum Chordata; class Actinopteri; order Perciformes; family Serranidae; genus Plectropomus; species Plectropomus leopardus. The sequence continues at coordinate 24,931,706 of NC_142187.1, read as the reverse complement.
GTGAAATAGTGCTGCATTTCGACTGTGTCAGGGAACGTTCAGAAAATAATGCACTGGTGATTGTTTGCTTGATAAATAACAGTGTTCTTAAAGTCTTTGCTGGAAAGCGAGCGCAGCTTCTGTCCAGGTTTCAGACAGTTTGAGGAGAGATTAAATGGCTCAAACTGTTTTTTGAGAGCCATGACCTATTTTTGATCATACAGATAGCATGAGATACTGTCTATCTAGATTAAATTCACAGCATTTGTGTGGAGTATAAGCTTGTCTTAGAGGAGCACATGTTCGTATTGTGTGCAGAGACAAAGCATTGTCAGGTTGCCTGTGGCTTTGACAGTGACAGCTGTACATACAAGACCACTGAGCCTAATGCACTTAAACATTGACTCTGTGTTCCAGTAACATATTTGAACAGTCATTCAAGTATTTTATTGCGTCCTGTTCTGGCTTTCTGTTATTTCTCACTCTAAGTCCGATAAAGTTTGAAAACTACATGCTAATGTTGAAATAGTGTGAAAGTAAAATTCTCTATAAATCAGCTTTTGTGTCACACTTTGTCTTAGATTTGTCCCAGCTCATCAAACATTTAATCCTGCTCTGATTTGCTGTATTATTTAAAATGTAACTTTGGTAAAGTTTAATGTGCTAATGCTAAATGTAGTGTGATAGTAACACAGCCTATCAGGGAACTTTTGTTATACGTTGGCAAGTTTTAACAAATTCAGAGGGGCAAAAGCACTCGACAGTCTCCAGAGCAACTATTGATTTAGGAAGACGGATGCTGGTAAGAAAAGTTCATCATTTACTAGTAACGTGCGGCACACTAATGGCTCAGGATCTGCTTTATGACCTAACTTTAACTCTGTCGTTGTGAAACAAAAGTATGATTTTTATTTTATTTTATTAAAACGAGAGCAAACTTTAGGCCTAAATTGAACTTATAGTCCTGATATCATCACAACTTCAGTGTCTTTTCAGATTTAGTTTTTATTCTTTTGAACAGCAGAAAATGAATAATATAGTCTACGAGTGAAATTATGCACGTAAACCAACTATATCTGCAAATCTATCAAATCTATCGCCATGTCTTTCAGAGACATTATACTCCGTGACTGAGGTGTTAAATCATTTTTAGGTTTGGAGAATTTCACCGGAAAATTTGGAAAATTTTCAGTGCTGAAATAAATTGAAACGCCGGTTGTCACTCTGCCTGTTAGCCTCCATTTAATCACAACTCTCATCAGCTTATTCCAGTCAGCTCGGATCTCTCAACAAACAAGAAAAGAGCAACAAAAGACTTTAGATAAAGCAGCGTTGTGTAACAGTGTCACATCTCGATAATCCTTTGAAAAAAGTTTGGCGAGTTGTTCAAAGGTGATAAGAAGAAGACAGGACCTGTGAGCGAGGTTATAAAGTTGCACCTCTACTCTTTTGTTTTAATTACAAAAGCAGCACAGGCTACAGCAGGGCTGTGTGGTACAGCAGTGATAAGTAAGAGGCATTATTCCTCTGTGCTCCCCGCCCTCAGCTTCAAAGCTCAGGGATGTTAGTTGCTACACAACACATAAATGTAACCTCTGCTCGCCTCCAGGAACTGTCCAAGGTACCTGAGACAAAACTGAATCCACAAACTAACTCACATAGCTGCAATGCACACACAACTTCTGCGATAAAAAAAATATATATTTGTCTGTTTACATTAATCTTGACAAGAAATAAAAACATAAAGCCACTCAGGCTTTTGATTTCTCATTTTTTTAAATTATAAGTCAATTGCCGTCGGCTGCACACAATGTAAACGTCAAAATCGCATGAAAAAGCTCAGCATACATGTCAGCCTGTTATATATTGTGTTACCTGTTTTTTTTTTTTACCCTACTCAAACTTCAGTTAGTTAATCCAGGAAAATGAATTATGTGGATTTAATTCAACAAGGTCTCAGAAATGATCCATCTGCTGTTGAGCAGCTGGTGAAAGGATAAATGTAATTAATTACTTAACTTTTGAACAGAAAAACACATTGCTGTTTGTGTTTCCTACTGGTAAAAATGTAAAGCAACAGTGTGATATATACCTTACAAATTATTTTTTTTCTCACTCTTCAGATCTTAGAAATATGTTTAATTTTAAAACGTCTTTCCAAGTATCCTAAAATATTGTTTAAAATTAGTAACGTGTAAATATACAATATATATATATTCAGAAATTAGTTGCAAATGAAATATGTCACTTTAAAATATTATTAGTAATATTGCATAAATTTAATTTGAGCCTGTAATAAATTCAATGTCATAATATATAATTAAGTGTGTAGAATTGGAGATAAGGGCAATCCTCATTACATAAATGATATAGGCTTACACTGTAATTTTAATTACCATTTTCTGGTTGTTCCTTTAGAAGTGATCCTGTGCAGACACTCAAAAACTAAACAATTAATAATTATTACAGAAATTATTTGAAAATTGTAATAAAATATTCGTTTTGTCATATTTTCCAGCTTGGTTCGACTTTGCAGCAAAGTGATCTAAAAATGTTAACAAGGTTCCAAGAGGTTGGATTTTCCTAAAAAGATTAAAACACACACACACACACACACACACACACACACACACACACACACACCAAAAAAAAAAAAAAAACATTTTTAGTGAATCTTTATAATTGCTTGACAGGGCAAGACTATGAAATGTTCCCAATTAATATTACATGGGATTTTATTCCGCCTTTCTTGTTTTAAAAATATATTTCAGAATTTACCTTGATTGTAATGTACCTCATTGGCTGTGGTTTTGTTTGTTGGCCTAACTATAAAGGATCTGCTTATACCCTTGTGGGTTGGGAAGAATTAGGATTTATGAATTTATTTCCTCTGTTGTATTGTTTAAACAGCTTTGGTTTAGTTTTGATCCCTTCCTCTTGCCTTTGAGGCTGTTCCACGGTGTCAGCTGTTGACTGATAGTAAGAGAACTGCCTCACAGTGTGAATGAAAGAAAACTAGCGGTTGGTAAACACTGATAAGGGATAAATAGAAAGCGGTCAGGCAGAGATAGTTCTGTGGGAGCCCAGATTGTGTGCGGTCTGTTAAAATGAGATTCTGAGCCTGTCCTTTTTATTCTTCCTCCCCTCCCCTCCCCTGTGCGGCGTTTGTCTGGAAAATCTCCAGTGACCCGGCTCGGCAGTCCCAGGCTGCAGTATTCTCTTTTTGTATTTGTTTTGTTTTCTAACAAGGGTCAAGTTGGCCAATAGACACGTCCCTGATGCTTATAGACAGCTGTCATGACTTCAAGTACTTACAATAGTTACATTTTACATAAATTCAATGTTTTTGCACCAACAAGCACTACAGCATTTGTTAAATAGATTAATATGTGCACCAGTTTTTATGTGCATTTATTTAACCTATCATTAGATAATTTATTTCCAAAATGCTATAAGATTTATCTATTTATTTTTAATCTGGAGCACTTCCTTTCTTATATCACCCATCACATATGTGCTCAGAGTATCATTTTCCAGTCAAAGCTACGTGTGTATATCACCATGCTATATTAATTACAGTCACATAATTACACATTTACACTCTCTTCACCACAGACCCTGAGGAATATAAATCTCATTCCTCAATTAGAATCACTCCAAATGACGTTTTATTCAATTCTTTTTTTAGGAGCAGGCTGTCCTATCCAGAAATCATTGATTTTTTTTTTTTTCTGGGGTGAATCTATCTTTTATGTGATTAAAAAGACCTTCAGAGGTCTTACCTTGAGGATCACCATGTGGTGTATTTACACAGAAAATAATTCAGCCCATTGTAGCCCAGCAGCTAATGAGATTGGTTGTTAAGTGAATGACACAAAGGCTACAAAAAAAAAAAAAAAGCTTAGCGTTTCGGGTGAATATCACTGTGTCCCTGCACACACACACACACACACACACCATCCAAACACACTCTCTCAGCAGCGAGACTCTGGACTACCCTGTACCCCACCTCGATATCCTTCTGCTCCGTCTCCTCCCCGATGTCACCATGAGATGCAAAACAAAGGCTAAAAGGGGCATGGTAAGTCGAGCTCGCGCATTCTGCCCTGTCGGACATGTTAACATGGGTGCATTTTAGATGCAGGAGACAAGTGATGCTGTTTGTGTGAGGATGTGCTGTGCTGTGTACGCCTCAGGCTCAGATAAGTAGATTCATTGAAGGGTCAGTGACAGTGATGCTGTTTTATGTGACTCAGAAATGATTTTCTTGACCATTCTTAACTTCTGAATTCCTGCTAAAAACTTTTCTCTCTGTGAGCCACTTGCACTTGAACTTTATGTTTTAAAAGTAATTTTTGTGCGTGTGTGTGTATTTGTTAATAGTGCGGGTTACTCAGACGTACTTTATTGTTGTTAATCCTTGAGTTAGTGTCTTCCAAGGATTTATTTTAAGAAGGCATAATAGAGGAAGGCATGACAGCATGAGAGAGGGTCTTGTTAAGCACCCAGACTCAGTTTGTATCGATTGCTGAGCTGTTTAGACACTCACTCAAAAGTGAATTGATGTTGTCTCGACACAAACGCTGTGCACCTTCCCGTAAACTCCTCTCTTTTGATCTCTGAATAGCAGCACCAGTAGTAATAACACAAACATTTAAGTGCATTAGCTTATCATGCTCCACTGTCAGGCTGGAAACTGGGTTAAAGTCCATCGCGTATATTAAACCCTGGACTTAAGTCAAATTTACATTTTGTTAAAGATTACTCCTTTTATTGATGCATATAATCATATTCATGGACCATCTGCTGATTTGGCAAGCATGGATCAAACTCACAAAACAGCCCTGCTAACCTTTTAAGTACAAAATAGTCTGGCTTAACTCTGCTAGCCCAGAAGTGTGTGTATGTGTGTGAGAGATTGTATGGATATTGGATAATACTTAATTTAGATCCTCCAGGCTGCTCATGCCATATTTTATTTTATCATGATCGCTTTTGGTGGCAGACCAGCGCTCATGTTTGAACAACTGAGCAAATAATGTTTGTCTGACAATAAGCAAAGCGAAATCTTTGTATGGCATGAGGAATCTGATTAAACTCTTGACCACAGCGTTACAGCGCTGAGTTTATATCCGTCGCCATGGTTACGCGGATTTTCACAGTGCAGCATTGCACACTTCCACCTGGTTGTGAACAGCCATACGGGCCTCACCTCTTGCAGTGTAATAAAACGCTGCTTAAGGCTTTTTTCTTCTTCTTCTTCTTGTTATTCTGATGAACTGATTTAGTCGTGAACTATCTCCCAGTGTGTGTTTCACAGAAATAGGAATTCACCATCGGGCATCCTTACTGCATGAAATACTTATGTTCGACTCATTCCAAACAAAGCTTACGCAGATTGAGAATTCATATGCCAGAGGTAAATCCGAGTTAACACGGATTTATACTGGCATGAGTTAAAGGACTAGAGTTTGTAATCCAGGTGGCCAAGGGATTTTACCATACAGTGGCAAAAATCACTTAAAACTCCCCCAACATCCTAAGCCACTGAGCTCAGTAAGCAGACAGATTGTTCAGAATTGATGACAGCACAACTATATCAGAGCTGGACTCTGTGTTTGTGTGTGTGTGTGTGTGTGTGTGTGTTTGTGTGTGCGCCGGGTGTGTTTGTGTGTGCGCATATGCGAACATGTTTGCTTCCTATATATAGTCAATTAGTACTAAATGGGCTCTTTAGAATAAGACCTTGACAGATTGGTATTATTTTGCTTCAACAGGGTAGGGGAGGTGTATTGGGAATACTGCCTTCTATCTGCATAAACATCAGTAGCCTGGATGAAAAGACCTCTGACTGATTAGCAAAGTGATCAAAGTGAAATAGTCAATGTTTAAAATCGCTTGATATTCGATACATTAAAGATACTGGAAGAAAGACAAAAAAGTGCGTCTCCTATATGTGTGTGTGTGTGTGAACGCGCGCACCCGTGTGCACATGTGTGTGGAGGACAGAGGAGCAGAGATAGAGTGGAGTTGTTTAATGACAGGAACAGCTGACTCATTTAGAGAGAGCAGTGAAAGGTAATTAACCCTGGGAAAACTACAGCTGCCATGCGAGCTGTTCACTTCAGCGCAATCTGATTAGGAATCACTGCTCGAGTCCCTGACTCCTTTCAGACACTGTGTGTTCGAGGTAAACTTTTCCCTTTGCCCCGGAGAGCCCCGGAGCACTGGAGACCTGCCTTTTGTGACGGGGGGATTAGCTGGA